>NC_052360.1:29161039-29299313 GCF_009727055.1 Benincasa hispida
TGGTCGGGTTTTTCAGTTTAGAGATACAACTTTAAATTATTTAATGTGATTTAAATAGTCAAGAATATGATATCAGATATTAAACTATTATCTGGTATAAAGCTTCGTAAATATGCAAATGGAAACAATTCAAAGATTGTAATAGAGTCAGTTGAGCCGGTTTGACCAGTTTAACTTGATTTTTTGGTGTTTTGGGCCGATTCGAGTGGTTTTTAGCCGATTCAAGATGGTTCAAAGTGTTTGAAGCCGATGCCGAGAAGCTGGTTGCTGATTTATGTAATAAATTAGTTATTTGTTTATATTTAATGTCAAAATCGGTCCACTTTAGTATTGTTTACCTATTATGCATGTGATGTATAATGTTGTTTGATTATGTGTGCATATAATATGCCATATAGTTTTAAAACCCCACTATAGGAAAAGTATGTGACATGCATTTGTTATATCTTCTAAGTGTTATAAAATATATACTATGCATGCTTAGTTTTAATATAAGTGTTATATTAAAGCATGTTTAATTAAAGGAAGCATGTTATAGATGAATGCTCTAGGGTTATAATTGTTATAATTTATTTTTTAATTGTTATAAAATAACCTAGACTTTTAAAATCTATAACAAAGATAAGATGCATGCTCATTTAGGGTTAATCATCGAGCAATCCCAATTTTCATAGAAAATAGGTCGATATCTTGTAAAACCGAAGTTACAAGAAAACTCACCAGGCAAGATCTTGGCAAAAATTCAGATAAGATGACTAAGGTTGAATATTTTTAAGTTGACGGTTCATGGAACACCTACTTCCTGGAGAAGCCGACATCTAAGTTAGGTTAAACCGGTTTTATGAGCATGCGTGAGCGGTGTGAGGTAATAAAATTTATTTATCACCTAGACATCGTAGGTTAAAAATCCAGTATAAAAATTATACTTGGATGAATCACCTAGACTTAGGATATGTTTAGTTAGCTGAAATGTATCGCAAAGTACTTTATACCCTAACCATCTAGAACACTTCAGCTGGAGAGAAGTAATGTACTTTAAGCTCCAACGTCCCTAAGAGTTCACACCGTGAGATTCATGCTTGGCTTTGGGCCGCCTTGGGAGCGGACTCTATTCAGAGAGTGTTTGCATAAATCAATACCAAAGTGAATAGGGGAAGTTGTTCATAGTAAGTGGGAGAAGGAAGTGTGTCAACACATCTTACGGTCTCTTCCATTAGGACGCACCGTGAGATTTCTATAATGCGCCTGCATGTCTACCCTGGAGCGACCTTACCAATCGGAGGGCTGTATTATAGGATTCGGAACACCGCGAGCTCTAGAAATTGATAGGGTCTCTCAGGTCCGTTTTCATTCTTGTCTTTCCAACTTCGAGAATATAATGATTCATAACTTTGAGGTCTAAAAATGGAGGGTCACACTTAGGAGAATTACTAAGTGTTAGTAAATTCTTGACCAAAGTAGCGATAACTGAGTTACTATAGGGATAAGAGTTATTCTGGTAATAGTATCTAGTCAAGATAGTCTTGGTTCAATGGAGGAATAGTCGATCACCCCTCGGTGAAGGTTATTCTAAATCATTGAAATATCGTTGCAAAATATAATAATGAAGGGTACATTATTAGTTTTTTTTTGCTAAACTTGATTGGATTTAAAAGATTAATGTTTTTACTAAAAAGGATATGTTTTTCTTTTCAGCATGACTAGCTCTCTAGATCAACTCTTAGCTTCCAAGAAACTAAACGACGATAATTACTCAACATAGAAAAACAATATGAATTCAACACCAGTAATAGATGACCTGAGATTTGTCTTAACTGAGGAATGTCCTCAGGCCCTTGCCTTGAAAGAAGTACAAGGTAAATATGCTTTACTAGTTGCTGAGACATGTTTAGTGGAGGATGATACCTCAAACTGGATACTGGATTCAGAAGCTACTAATCATATTTGCTTCTCTTTTCAGGAAACTAGTTCCTAGAAAAAACTTGAAGATGGCGAGATCACCCTCAAGGTTGGAACAAGAGAGGTTGTCTCGGTCGAAGCAGTGGGAGACTTGAAGTTTTTTTTTCAATGATAGATATATCATACTTAAAGATGTTTTGTATGCACCTCTTATAAAGAGAAATTTAATATCTATCGGTTGTATTATGGAACAAATGTATAAAATATCTTTTGAAGTTAATGAAGCATTCATTTTCAGAAAAGGTGTTCAAATTTGTTCTGCTATACTTGAAAACAACTTATATAAGTTAAGACCAACTAAAGCAAAATTTGTCTTAAATACTGAGATGTTTAGAACAGTCGAAACTCAGAATAAAAGACAAAAAATTTCTTCTAATGCCTATCTATGGCACTTAAGACTTGGTCACATAAATTTCAAAAGGATTGAAAGATTGGTTAAGAATGGACTCCTAAATTAGTTAGAAGACAATTCTTTACCTCCATGTGAGTCTTGTCTTGAGGGAAAAATGACTAAGAGATATTTTACTGGAAAAGGTCTCAAAGCCACAATACCCTTAGAGCTCGTACATTCGGACCTCTGTGGGCCGATGAATGTCAAAGCACGAGGTGGGTATGAACATTTCATCAATTTTATTGATGATTATTCAAGGTATGATCATATTTACCTAATGCATCACAAGTATGATTCTTTTAAATAGTTCAAGGAATATAAGGCTGAGGTTTAGAATCAGTTAGGTAAAACAATTAAGACACTACGATCAGATCGAGGTGGGGAGTACATGAACTTAAGATTCCAGGACTATATGATAGAACACAAAATCAAGTCACAACTCTTTGCACCTAATATGCCTCAACAGAACGGTGTATCTGAAAAAAGAAACAGAACCTTGTTGGACATGGTTCGCTCAATGATGAGCTTTGCTGAGTTACCTGATTCCTTTTGAGGACATGCATTAGAGACTATTGTCTATATTTTGAATAACGTTCCCTCTAAAAGTGTTTCAGAAATGTCTTATAAGCTATGGAAAGGGCGTAAAGGTAGTTTACGTTACTTTAGGATTTGGGGATGCCTCAGCACACATGTTGGTGCAAAATCCTAAAAATTTGGAACATCATTCAAAAATATGCATATTTGTAGGTTATCCAAAAGAAACAAAAGGTGGTCTATTTTATGATCCTCAAGAGAATAAGGTATTTGTATCGAAAAATGTCACATTCTTAGAGGAAAACCACATAAGAAGTCATCAACCTCGCAGTAGACTAGTATTGAATGAAATTTCCAAAAACGCTACAGATAGAGCTAGTTCATCTACTAAAGTAGTAGATAAAACTAGTACATCTGGTCAGTCACATCCTTCTCGAGTTGAGAATGCCTCGACGTAGTGGGAGGGTTGTTCATCAGCCTGACCGTTACTTGGGTTTAACAGAAATACAAGTCATCATACCTGATGGCGGCATAGAGGATCCATCGACCTATAAACAGGCGATGAAAG
This sequence comes from Benincasa hispida, assembly GCF_009727055.1. Classification (NCBI taxonomy): domain Eukaryota; kingdom Viridiplantae; phylum Streptophyta; class Magnoliopsida; order Cucurbitales; family Cucurbitaceae; genus Benincasa; species Benincasa hispida. The sequence goes on from NC_052360.1 coordinate 29,164,492, forward strand.
ATGTGGACCGTGATTAGTGGGTCAAAGCCATGGACCTCAAAATGAAGTCTATGTACTTCAATTCTGTCTGGAAACTTATAGATCAACCAAATGATGTAAAACCAATTGGTTGTAAGTGGATCTACAAGAGAAAACAAGACCAAGCCGATAAAGTGTAGACTTTTAAGGCTCGCCTTGTGGCAAAGGGTTATACCCAGAGAGAGGGAGTGGACTATGAAGAAACTTTCTCTCCCGTTGCCATGCTTAAGTCGATTAGAACACTCTTATCCATTGCCACCTTTTATGACTATGAAATTTGGCAGATGGATGTCAAGACAGCCTTTCTAAACGGCGATCTTGAGAAGAGTATTTATATGGCTCAACCAGAGGGGTTTATTGTACAGGGTCAAGAACTAAAGTTTTGTAAGCTTAAAAAAATCCACTTATGGGTTTAAACAAGCTTCTAGATCTTAGAATATAAGATTTGATACTGCGATCAAATCTTATGGCTTTGTATAGAATGTTGACGAGCCTTGTGTTTACAATAAGATCATCAATTCTACTATAGCGTTCTTAGTTTTATAAGTTGACGATATTCTACTCATTAGAATGAAGTAGGTTACCTAACTGACATCAAGAAATGGCTAGCAACGCAGTTCCAAATGAAAGATTTGGGAAATGCACAGTATGTTCTCGGGATTCATATTATTCGGAACCGCAAGAACAGAACACTAGCCCTGTCTCAAGAAACTTATATAGACAAAATGTTGTCTAGGTATAAGATGCAGAATTCCAAAAGAGGTCTATTGCCTTATAGATATGGAATTCATTTGTCAAAGGCTCAATGTCCTAAGACACCTTAAGAGGTTGAAGATATGAGACGCATTCCCTATACTTCCGCAGTAGGGAGCCTAATGTATGTAATGTTATGTACTAGACCTGACATATGCTATGCAGTAGGGATAGTCAGTAGGTATCAGTCCAATCCTGGATATGATCATTGGACTGCCGTTAAAAATATCCTCAAGTATCTTAGGAGAATGAGGAACTACATGCTTGTGTATGGTACTAAAGATTTGATCCTTACTGGATACACTGACTCTGATTTTCAAACCGATAAAGATGCTAGAAAGTCTACATCTGGATCAGTGTTCACTCTTAACGGAGAAGCAATAGTGTGGAGAAGTGTGAAGCAAAACTGTATTGCGGACTCCACAATGGAAGTTGAATACGTAGTTGCTTGTGCAGCAACAAAGAAAGCAGTATGGTTGAGGAAATTCTTGACAGATTTGGAAGTCTTTCCAAATATGCATCTGCCTATCACTCTATATTGTGATAATAGTGGTGTAGTTGCAAATTCAAGAGAACCAAGAAGCCACAAACGCGGTAAGCATATTGAACGCAAATACCATCTGATCCGGGAGATTGTACATCGTGGAGATGTTGTAGCAACCCAGATATCTTTTAAGCAAAACATTGCTGATCCTTTTACAAAGGCCCTCACGGCTAGTGTTTGAAGGTCACATACAGAGTCTAGGTCTACGAAGTTTGTAAACTAGGACAAGTGGGAGAACTTTTGGGTATATGTCCTAGTTTATTGTATTCATATGTTTATTGTACTCATATGTTTCTCACTTAAATTCAACTTTGTGATACTCCACTAGGAGTTTTAGTCCAAGTAGGAGTTTTTTGGATTTTATGTCCTAAAACTCGTAGTTTGTAAATTAATAAACATATTCTTTTTTCTTTTTTTTTTTTTGATAAAGTTGTTATTGAAATTGTAATCTTGAATCCAATAAACTAAGATCCTAGGGCTATTTAATGTAGTTTGAACTTTATGTAGTGACATAAATGTGGATCAAGTCCAAATATATAGCAAAAATGGTCTATAGTATATGAATAAGATTGGGCGCCTTATTCTGAGGACACTATGGATGCAGCCCACTTTGTAGTTAGTACAAACGATGTAATCCTGAATCATTCATATAGAGATATGTGAGTGGGGGCATCCTATGCAATGAGTTTGCATAAGACTGAACCATGAAATAGTCACTTTTTACGTTCTAAATGTCGTTTTATGTATAAAACTGATTATTTCATTAATTGATGACCTAGGTGAGGGCAGCTAATATCGCTGGCCCAATATCGGTGAGGGCAGCTTAATCCTGAGCTAACTATGAACTCCTGTTCACTCGAAATTATCCTTAGATCTTCATAGGTGAGGGCAGCTCAATATCGCTGGCCCAATAAGTCTCCCATTTCAGGGGTAAGATCGGGTGGATAGCTGGGAACATAGGGTGCAAGACAGAATTTACTCCTACCCGTTATAGTGATAGTAGATAGGTTGTTCCCTTTCGTACTGAATCTAGGTTTTGAACAAGGGGCCCCACCCTCTCATTGGCCCGAGAAGGATTCGGTTTATAGGTTAGACCTTAAACCAATTGTTTATTAGAGGATCAGTGGAACTTAAGGAACAAGATGTAGTCTTGGGTGTAAAATGGTTTTTATGACCCAGCCTAGATTACGAACAATCTGTGAAAGATTAGCTTACTAATCATGGTTATATCAAATGGACACAAATATATCTATAGTGAGGGGAGTGCAACTACGAGACTATAATGGAATGACATGTTAGTTAACGAATGTTGATTAGCTTCGTCTAAAGAGTTTAGCCAGCTAATCTCAGATCGTTGGAACCAATGATCTATAGGTCCATTAGGTTCCCCTACTAGCTCATATGGAATAAACTTAGAACAGTATGATAGAATGATTCGAATTGTTCGAATTAGGTGAAAAGAGAGAAACCGACAAGTATATGTGATATAGTGGTCGGGTTTTTCAGTTTAGAGATACAACTTTAATATTTAAATGTGATTTAAATATCAAGAATATGAATACGTTAATATTCGAAAGCTCGAAAATAATGGAAAACATCAAAGATGTAAAATGTCAAAGAGTTGACTTTTTACTTTGAAAAGTCAAACTTTAACCGACCTTATATTCAAAATTGTTGCATGGTTTTTTCTATAAATTAGGTTTTTGAATTTGGATTTAAAACTCTTTCAATTTTGTCAAATTTAGTTTTTCAAAATTGGGCTAAAAAACAAAGGGAAAACCCAAAACCAAAGATCCATCTTATTTTCCATCTCTTTTCTCTATCTCTCGATTTTCTTCATCCACTGGGTCCCACAACCTGGTTTTGAGTCTAGAGGATAGTAGATCAACTCTAGTGGTGATCCAAAAGAGTTTGGGTCGAGATTTAGTGAGAAAAAACGATTTTTGGGAGCTTCAAAGGTAAGTTAATTACTGTTTTTTCCCTTCAAATTACATGTTTTTCCTTTAAATTAAAAGCAATTAGACTGTAATTAGGTCATTTTTCCATTGCGTATGTCTCGAGTTCCATCAATCGGGTTTTTTGAACACCCCCATCTAATATAAAATTGAGTATTTGTCTTGTAGGGAGGAAAGAAGATACTAACACTTTTTAGAGCACTAACTTAAAAATTTAAACTCTACGAATTTGGTTTTTTTTTTAAATAATATGATGATGTCATTGATACATGTCATGAAATGCATGTTTTAGGCCTTTATTTTCATACTTTTACTTAGGAAAAATAAACTATTGCATGTGTTTTTTCCTAAATGTAGTTTTAAATGGATAAAATGAGCTGATAGGGGTCTTATTTGTCTTAAAAGTTGATATTTATTGATTTTAAGAAATTTTGTGAACTTTGGCATGTGATTCTGACCAATTTGGAGATTTTTTGCCCAATGTGGTCGCATCATCAGAGTTCACTACGACCGCATCACTGAGCCCTAATTTTCCAGAATTCAACCCAGTCAATTCGTTCCAAGTAGTTGTTCAGCCTCGAATTGACCTGGTAGACTCTTAGAGCTTAAATCTCGACCCTCCTCAACCAATTTTGGGCTTATAAAAGGAAGAGAAGCTCCTCATTTGGAGATACAACTCTCCATTCACGACTTTATTACAACCCATTTAGGTTTCTCTCATTTTTAGTCAGTCCTCTTGGGCGTTTTCTCAACTTCTCATGTCAATAGCCTAAAAAACAAAAGTTCCTCTGAGGTGTGATCACTCTAGGTCGTTTCATCCGTGAAAGCATGTGGCCAAAGAAGGTTCATCCTTGAAAAAGGAGAATTAACTTAGGGAAAGACTAGGAATTTGAGGATTTGTCTCAAGGCATCTTGAGTTATATTTCCAACACTATTCATTTCATTTATTTCTTGTAGTTTTCTTTATTTCTTTTCACAATCGAACGCTATCTTGTAACTATGATTTCTGATTCATTAAAGTTCATTATTTTATCATTAGTCATGAGCTAAATCCTCCTAGAGGTTCAGCAATGTGGATACCCTAGGGTTATTTTGACTTAAGCAATGTTGCACTTTATACTATTTTGATCTACGCATTCTCTTGATTGAATTTAAAGATAAAATTGGTAAATTAAACTAGCTATTTAATTTAATGATCTAATGGAGTCCTAATGTTGAGAATGTTAAGGTATAAAAGGATGTCACAAAGAGATATGGGACTAAGAGTCTAGAAGTATGACTATGACATCACCTTAGAAATAAGGGGCACCATAAGATAAAGGAACTGAACTTGCATTAATCTAAGATCCAACTTGTTGAGATGTATGTTCTAAAGCCTCATAGTTAATAAGTTATGTGAAATAATTTTAGATTATTTTATATATGAAATTATCCATTAAGGAAATATCCAAGGTTATTTCATGAGACTTGAACAGTATGTAGTAGATATACAAGTGGATCATGTTCAAGTAATAATCTAAAGGATTTATAGTATATGGATGATGTTGGGTGCCTTATTTTAGTAACACTATAGATTCATATTATATTTATAGTATGTTGGGTATAGAATATGCCATAGGATACATGTCTCACCGACTGATGTGCTATAGGCTTTTGTACAAGTGGAAGATTATTGGGATGTATGCCCCAAAGCCTCATAGTTAATAAGTTATTTGAAATAATTGTGGAATATTTATATATGCAATTATCCATTAAGGAAAAAACCAATATTATTTAATGAGACTTGAATAGTATGTAATAGACATACAGGTGGATCATGTTCAAGTAATAACCTAAAGGGTCTATAATATATGGATAAGGTTGGATGCCTTATCCTCGTAACACTATGGATACAACCCATTTTGTAATTATTACAATTGTTGTAAAGTATTACAAACGATGTGATTCAATCGTTCATGTGGAAACATGTGAGTGAGGTATCCTATACAAAAAGTTTGTATAATACTAGACTGCGAAATGATCATTAATCTCTCTTTATAGCACTATTGATTGAAGAGATTAACATTTCATAGGATAACCATGTAATTCGATCTCAATCCCGAGTGAGTTATGCATTCCTGTCCATGAGGACAATACTTTGATTTGTATGGGTGTGAGTGGCCTAAGTCGCCAACTCAATAAGCCTACCATTTTGGGGACTTATCCGAGTAAGAGCTGGGAATATAACTACACAAGATAGAATTCACTCTTTTTCCCCCCTTTAGGGTAAATAGAATAGTAGTTCCCTTAAGTGTTGATTCCAGGTCTTGAACAAAGGGTACCTGCCCAAACACTAGCCCGAAAAGACTTGGTTTATGGTATAACCATAAACAGAATGTTTATTAGAGGGATCAGTAGTACTTAAGAAATAAGAGATAATTACAAGGGTAAAACGGTAAATTGACCCAAATGTAATGACGAACTACTCGTGAAGGATCGACATACTATAATGGTTAAATCCACAGACACATAAATATTCTACAGTGCGAAGAGTGCAACAATGGTTCTTTAGTAGAGTGACCTACAATTAATGAATATTCATTAACATAATTAAAGAGTTTAATTAGTTAAAGTCTGAGGATTTAAGCTTCTAATCTGTAGGTCTATTAGGTCCCTGCTAGCTCACAACAAGTAAATAAGGACCAACATTTTTTAAAGATTTTGAATTATTCAAATTATATAAAGGATTCACATTAATTGTATATGATACAATTAATATAGTAATATAAATTTCAAAATTAAACTCTATGATAAAATGAGATCTATTATTTGAATATGATTCAAATAATTAATAATATGAACAGGATTTATATTAAAATTATAGGTTATAAAAAGATAAATATTTGATAAGATTCAAATATTTAATAAATTAAATATGNCATTTAATTAATTTTAATTATCAATTATTTTAATTTATAATTAATTAAAAAATAGTTTATTTTAATTAAAAAGGGAAGTTATTTATTAACTTCTAAATATCTCACGTATTATTAAAATACGTATGAGGAAGGAAGTTTGGTTTTGATTAGTATTTTTTCTTTTTTTTAGTTTTGAAAAAGATAGACAGAGATGAGATCTCACAATATCTCTCTACAATTCATTCTTTCTCCCTTCATCTTTCTCTTAAAGTTGTTTCACAGAGAAAGAGTTTCTCTGTGATTTCTCTCGTTGCTATTCTTTTCTCTTTCAAAAGACAATTCCCACAAACCAGTTCTTGTCAAGAGAATAGTAGGGAAGATTCAATGGTGGTATTCTCTATACTGAAGATCGGGAGAAGACTTGAAGAAAGGTTCTTCAAAAGTGAGTTTACTTCTTCACTTTCATTTCTGTAATTTTTTTTAATATATAAAGCATGTTTAATTAACCTACTGTTTACGCGTAATATGTGGTATGTCGTATTTCTCTATCCTGTATTTTCTGAATTCTAAAACAAAAATCAAAAGCAAGGTATTTACATGCTTTCACTAGAGATTCAATCCCTTCACAATTAACCATGGAAACATTAGACATTAAATGCTTAGACCTCCTAAAGGAACTTGACATAAGATCGAATAGGAGTAGTTTCCTGTAAATGTGCAACTCACTATCTCGATATGATACAACTGCATCACTTAAGGCATAACATCTTAAGGGTTGAATCATTATTTACCCATGTTTATCCATCATTGTCTCTTGTTTTTAAGTTAACTTCCCGCCCTTCACAATACAAACTCTCTTTTGGTTACTTTGGTTCCATTGCTCCATAGTCTTAATCAAATTAAAAATAGACCTAGTCCTGCGAGATTCAAGACTTGGAATACTCTAAAATTATTACTTCATTGATAATGTATGCTTGCACTTAGACCTAATTTATCTCTATTTTTATCACACATACATATTTGGTCAGTCAGCTATCTATCTTAGTTTATGGTCTAATTTGTAGCATATAATATGTGTTATATATTTTCAAAATAACTAAATATATATGTGTATATATGACAAAGTATGTGGAGTATATAACTCAATAGAATTGATACTAATATTAAAATTTGGTGTATATATTATTATATAACAAACTTAAATTTGTACTTCTTCTAAACATGTTTTGAATAACCTCATATATATTTGAAATACCATCGTTTATATTTGAAGTCTCGAATATATACATAGAAATGGAAAAAAAAAATTGAACATTTGTAACCATGCAATAAATGCAAGTCTCGTTTATATATATGCTTCAGACATGAAAATAGAATAGAAATCATAATAATTGCAAATGAAAAGAAAATCTCAACTAATTAATAATCTATAATAAATGTACATTATCTTTCCAACGTTAAGTAGCTCCGCAAACATGGAAAGATTTTCCTAATAAACAGCCACCAAACGTAGCCAACTACCTCAAGAGAGTTATTTTTTGGTCCCCAAAATGCCATTAAATCTTATATATGTATCCCTGGGACATTTATCAAAATAAATTTTGAAGGGGTGAATCTCTAAATATCTTTATGTAAAAAGAGGGGGAAAAATATCAAGGCAAACATAGTTCAACTAGCATACAAATAAATTAGTGACCAATAGATATGTGGATTGAATCTCCTACCTGTATTAAAAAAAAAAGTGACCAATATGGGAAAAAAAAGAAATTTAAAAAACATAAAATATGTTTTTTAAAATTATATATATTTTTTGGTTTCTGAAATTTAATTGTAATTTCTATTTTTATATATAAAAAAGGTAATGGTAATTGGTAGCATTTTTAGGAATAATAACCAAGTGTATAACATCATTTAAAAAAAATTACAAATATAGTCAAATCTATCAGCAATAGATATCGTTGATAGACTTACTATTTAAATTTGGTCATATTTATGATTTCTTTTTTCATTATGTTGTATCTATTAATACTTTAGGTGAAAAAAAGAAAATGAAAGATTGTCAAACAACGAAGTTTTTTCAAACGAAATAGTTATTTGTTAGTAAAAGTAGCCGTGGGAACTAGGAAGCAAATGCACCAATAAATAGGTTAATTAGGTCATTAGGTCCATTGTTTCACTAACAAAACCGATCCTTCAATTTGACTATGGATAAGTGAGTTTTTCAAGCAAGGCTTTCTCCAGCCTGTGAGAAGAGGATAATTGAGATAGGTCCTTAATAGGAAAGTTCTCTTATGCACCAATAATGGCCCCTTCTCGTTCTCTATCTTTCATCTTCCATTCTTTTTCAAGATTAATATTGAAAATCAGTCACTTTAGGAAACATCGGTGAACACCAACTAAACTATCTATACTAATTAGTTCTTTTAATATGGCCTCCACAGTCGCATAGCCTCAATTGGATATCCATGTTTCAATAGCCTCAATTCAGGTCTAAACCTCTACATGCTAGACCCGATACGATATCTATACTATGACGATGGTTTCATAAACGAGATAACTAGTTACACCACTTTCCTAAAGTTCCCCAAACGTGGAACTCTGTATATCGTGTTTCAATGTCTCACTCTAACTACTATTCTCGAAAATAACTATTTATAAGTAAATATAATGTATGGGTACAATTATGAAAGTTATAACATTTTGTTCAAGAAAAAATGAATACTTGTATGAGGGACACCAACTCTCTAAATATCTTCACAATAATATGATATTATTCACTCGCGCATGAACTCTAAAGACTCGCGTTTGATTTCTCTCCAAAAGGTCTCATACTAATGGAGATATTTGCCCTCACTTATATACTCATGATCATCCTCTTATGTAGTTAATGTGAGACGATTTTAGTTGCATTCCCGACCCTACTATCCATTTTATTAATAAAAAGAAAGATATAAGTCAATTTCAGAACATTATTTTCATTAAAATGTAGAAAAGAGAGCAGGACATTATTTGTTTTCGTATTTTTTGGCATTATTGATTACATTCTCCAATGGGATTAGGCTTGCCAATAATTTGTACAACCATGAAAATGTCTGAAACAATTATCATGTCTTGTCCCACAATAATTAGGGTCTCTTGTTTATATTGGTATCATTGAGGAGATAAATCCCCTACAACTTAGATAAAGCTCATGAAATTTTACTATCATTTTCTTGTGAAAATTTTACTTTATTTTCTTTATAAAAGGGAAATGGAATTATATTCACTCGTATTGATGTTCTTCATCTTTTCACCTTAACAAATTTTAATTTAGGTCATGTTTACTCCCTATAAACATGATTCATTAACAGTAATCTAAAAATAGATTATATTTTATTAGAGTGATCAATTTGATTGTGTTTGAATTATATGAATTGATCATTACCTTTCAATTTTTACCCTCACATGTCATCATTTTATCATTCCAATCAATTGGTTTAAGCAGTAATGATTGATCAATAAAAGCTATTTATCTTTTTTTTTTATATGGTTATCGATCATATCGGTATGTTCAGTCGATGAAAAAACCATTTTTTTTAATTGTCAAATAATGTTAGGTTTTAAAATTGTTCACCTAAGAAATGAATGGGTTAAGGAAGAGAGAGTTCTTGGACGTTGTATTTGTGATGATCAAAATAGTGCCACGTAGTCGATCTTTCATTGATATCTTCTTCAATCGTGCATAATTCACCCGATCCAGAGCCAAATCCAGTATTTATGATAGAGAATCTTGTTTGTAAGAAATTTTGTTGATTTTCATTTTATTTCGATAAATAGAGAGGTTATTTTTGCTAGTTATGATTTTACTAGTCACGTGAAACTAAAATGGATTAGTTTTCTGGTGCATGAAAAAACAAGCTTTTTAAATTTATACTAAATAATTTATAGAGTTGTACAATATCCTTTGAAATATATATATTTTTTTTCAAAGCATGTCTTAATATTGCATGCACATGACCCATTGTAATGTCAATTTTACAATGTTATGATAATTGTTATTGTTATAGGTAATTTTGGATCAAAGGGTATAGCTGACATTTAGAAACGATAAGTAAAAAAACAAGCGTGATACAAGCCAAAAGTGGAAATGCAAACTAAAATAGGCTAAGGAAAAGAGGGTTGGCTTGGGCCTGGCCCAAGAAATCAGCCGAGGCCAAGCCTTGCCAAATACCTAACGAGGTATGCATTACGCATGCCCGGGCCTAAGAGAGCATTTTGGACCCGAGATATGACCCAAAAAAGATGCTCGACCTCAGCCGAGGCTGAGACTGACCCTAGCTAAACATAAAACCAAACTTGTTTCTTGGTCTAGTAGGTCATCTAATTACTAAAACCTTCGGGGAAAACCTAGGTCAACTTTCCTATAAATACACCTCGTATGGCTCCATATGAGGTATCTTAAATTTTTTACTTCTTTTCCATTATATAATTCTCTTATTAACTTAGGCATCAGAGCTATTTTTCTTTGTTTTGCAGGTTTTTTCTTCTCTGAATTATAAATTTACCTCTCACATGAAGGTCAGGTGCGCTTTCCCTTGGCCAAAATTTGGCATCAACAGTTGGCGTTACCTGTGGGAAAGAAAGTGTTCTACCAATAATCTACATACCCTTACAAAGCATGAGTAAGAGAGATGAGAGAAGGACCAATGGACCAAAATCAGTGGTAAAAACTGTGTCGAGGAGTTCGACTCAAAGCCAAGATGACCTTGGTCGAGGTGGAGGCCAAGGAGACCAAACTGAAGCAACGAGCAAAGGTCGAGGAGACCAAGTTGAAGCAAAAAGCAAAGACCGAGGCAACCAATACTAAGGCCAAAGAGACCAAGTTAGAGTCAAGAGTAGAGGTCGAGGTCGAGGAGATCAAGTTGAAGCAAAGAGCCAAGGTCGAGGCTTAAGCTCAAAATTGTTAATGGAACGTAGATTTGTGTTAAAAATTTCATAAGGGCTGATCGAGACCGACCCTAAGTGCATCAAGGTAAAATATTCTCACTATTCACATACATCCAAGGACACCATACGCACTGCGAAAAGTAGTCTAGATCGAGGCCGACCCTAAGCACATTGAAGGTTATAGGAACCCTAAATGTTCAAGGCTGAGGTCGGCTCAACTTTACTGATGAAAAGTTCAGGTGCTCAAGATCTAGAAATAGTCCAAGGCTGAGGAACGCCATCAAAAGACAAACATGTGAAGCTTGATTGAAAAAAAGCCATCACCCAAGATTGACTAACCCAGGTCGAGGATGATGCTAACCTTTAGAGGCGAGGCTGAGCCGACCAACCAAGCTTCAGGCCAACTTCATCCTAGGAGGAATTGTTTTCTTCAAAATATTAAAACTTCATACTCAATCAAACATTTTCTTTAAGTAAAATGTTTCTTGACTAGGGGCTACTTAGGGAATATGATTCCCTATTAAACAAAAACCAAATTTACAGGGGATATGTTTCCCTATCATACAAAAAGCAGAAGTTATAGGTGTTGGGGTTGATGTCCTAAATCTCGTAGGGTCTTCTAGTTTGTAATTGTATTATACAAACATTTTATTTATTTAATAAAATATGAGATGTTTTATTTGAAACTTAGTAGCATTAAACCCACAAACCAATAAACTAACATCTAAGGCTATCATTTGTAGCTTAAATATGTATGTAGAGACATATAGGTAGATCATGTTTAAGTGATGACCTAAATAGTCTATAGTAGATGGATAAGGCTAGATATCTTATCTTGGACACACTACGAATCTTTATAGATGTTATAATAGTTGTAAAGTGCTACAAATAATATGATATTGATCATTCATATGGAGACATGTGAGCGGAGGTATTCTATACAAAGGAGTTTGTATAAGACTGGACCACAAAATGACTAGTCTCATTATATAATTTCGTTCATAATTGAGATTTATATTTCACCAGGATGACCATAGGTGACATGGCCTAAATCAAAGAGTGAGTTGTGAACTCCTGCCTATGAAGGCAACTCTTTGATTTGTATGGGTGAGAGTAGCTAGATCGCCGACTCAATAATCCTACCATTTTGAGGATTCATCTTATTAAGGAGCTGGGAACACAGCTACACAAGATGGAATTCACTCTTTCCTCGACGTCGAGGTAAGTAGATAAATTGCTCCCTTAAATACTGATTATGGGGCTTGAACAATGTGACGTCATACCCTCTCCTGGCTCGAGAGGGGTTTGGTCATAGTTGGACTATGACTTATTGTTCATTAGAGGAATCTGTGGTACTTAAGGAGTTAGATGTAACTACAGGGGCAAAATGATAATTTTGGCCTAGTTGTACTTACAAACAATTTGTGAAGGGTCATTGCACTGTTTATTAGTTATATCCAATGGACATAGAAATATATCTGTAGTGCAAAGAGTTCAGTTGTTGGTCTTTAGTGGAGTGTTCAACAGTTAGTGGATGTTGAATAATTTAATTAAAGGAGTTTAATTAATTATTCAAGTACCATTGGAGCTTCAAGCTACAGATCCATGAGGTCCCCTCTGTAGCTCAACAAGGATTAAATGAGAATCAATACTGGATTAATTTAAATTGTTCAAATTAATTGAGGGAATTAATTATATGTGATATAATTAATTTAATTTAATTATATGTGATAAAATTACTATAATGTATTTGATACATTATAATTAAAGTTTATTTAAGAGGAAATAAATATTTGAAAATTATTCAAATATTAATTGTGTGAATTAGATTCATATAATTAAATTTAGCATAAATGAGATTTATATTAAATATCGTGCATTAAGAAGAGAATGAAAACTATAGGTTATATTGTATTTGATACAATATTAAACTATAGGTTATATGTTATATTTGATATAACATAAAGTTTAATATATATTACATGATAAAGTGATTATCATATAAATATATATTAAATTTTTTTATTAAAATAAATTTTCTTTTAATTAATTTATTTTTTAAAACTTTTTTTTGGAGTGAGTTGTAATTCCCTCCCCCTTTTTCTCTCTACTACGTACTTTTGTGGGTGTATGTGGTGTTAGTTTTTCTTCTTCTTGCTCTTGAGATTTACAGAAAACAACATAAAAATTCTCTAAAAATAAATTTTCTCAGGATCTCATCATCTCTTCCTATCAATTTCCCTCTCTTCCAAAATACCAAAAGCCCACATAACTCATCAGATTCTCATCCCAGAGAATACAGAGGAAACTATCGTGATAGTGGCCATTAGGATTTCGAGTACGTTGTTGTTTGTGATCGATTTAGGAAAAAAGGAAATACGTGAAGATCGAACCTTCAAGGGTTAGTCTTTCCATCTTCTCTCTTCTCAATTATAATTGACATACTGTAATTTTAATTTAATGCATAAATATTTCTGTATGTTTCTTAAAATTCAATGTTCTGTAAAAATTGAGATTTGGTACCGATCTTCGCTTCCGCACTGAACCTTCACCAATTCCTTCAACAAAGGATATGCTTCCCTATCAAACAAAAAGCAAGAGTTGTAGGGAATATGCTTCTCTATTAAACAAGATCTCCAAGACAAGTATCAAATTAATTTCGTAATATGACTTCAAATCTAACAAAAAGTTGGTGGCTTCCAAGGCAAATAAGTTAAAAACCAGTATCATCCAAATAACGATAAATAGAAGTAACATGAGCCACTCAACCAGTATATGGGTGGCTAAGGCTGAGCTTAGCCAACGTCTCTTACTAGATGGCCAAGGTCGAGCATAAGATGGTCGTGGCTGAGGCAAAGACTGATTCATCATCTTTTAGGAGTTACACACACATCATGCATTCATGTATTTTGGTTGCAATCTGAAAGCTCGTCCTTGAAAAAGAATAACAAGTCATTATATAGACATTGAATTAAGGCCTAGGCACATACGTCGAGACTGACTTTCGCCTAGATTCTTTTATTGCTAGCATGCATCCACACATTTTCTAGCATTCTCTTAATCAGGATCAATATGCCTCTATTAGCCACATTCCAACACATATCCAAGGATATCCAGAAAAATTACACAAATTGTCAAACAATTACAACTAAAGCGAATTCAAAGCATCAATATTAGAAGATCTCTACATAAATTTTAAACAAAAGACAAGTTAGCTAAAGAACTTCCATAAAAACTTAGAGGAATAATTTTATTGGGACCTAAACAATTTTTTAAATAGAGTAATATTTGGTGAACACTAGGGGCTGGTCACCCACAGTTGAAACTAAGGGTAACTACATGGAAGTCACATCATCTCTTAGAAATCAATTATCATGTTTCTAGAGAAAATCTCAAGCTCCAAAGATGGCCATTTTCTGGCCACCTCACCTCTCATAAATTGATATTCATTTTTCTCAAGAATGTTCCGAGCTCCAAGAATGGTCATCTGCTGGCCACATCTTCTCTAAAAAATCAATTATCATCTTTTTAGAAAAGATCTCAAGCTCCAAGGATAGCCATTTTCTGGCCATACCACCTCTCAGAAATCGATATTCATCTTTCTCGAGAAGGTGCTCATAATCTATGGAAATCGATTTTCATCACTCTAACAAGATTGTCTCATCATCTCTAAAAAAAAAAATCAATTTTCATCTTTCTCGAGATGGTCTACAAATCTTAAGGAAATCAATTTTTATATTTCTTACAAGATTGCTGAAGGAATCAGATTTCTTGTAGAAACACATGAACGTTGTACAATTGAAATACAATTTGAAAAACTATTAAAAAAAAACAGAGAAACAAACATGCTAATTTACAGGATAAGCATTGAAATTCTAAGCATACTTTCTATTGTGAGTTTAAAAAAAAAAAAAAGAAAAGAAAAATCACCCTTGTAGGATTATTCTTCGTCGCAAAAATTCCTCTCCAAGGTCACAACACAAGAACACTTCTTTCAAACAAAATAACACGATCACAGGAACAACTTTGGACACCACCACATAGAATCCTAGTTATTCTCCGTTGAGGTTGTAATTGGTGAGAACCCTTTTGGAAAGATCAAATGGAAGAAAATTGAGTAGAGAGAATTTTTGTCAATGTGAATAAGAGGAAGAAGAATTGAAATCTGTTGTTGAACTCTCCAGCCCTCCCATGTTTAATGCAAAGGGGAAGGGTACTTCCCCTCCCCACTAAACCGACAATAACTCCCCACATGGGGAATTATTTTGATTTTCAAATATTATTAATTTAATTTAATATTAATATTAATTAATTAACCAAACTAATTAATTTATTTTATTTTATTTTATTAAAATTAAATTAAATCATATTTAATTTAAATTAATTAAATAATTATTAATTAATCAAATTAATTAATATTAATTAAATATCACATATTTAAATGAATGTGCATTGGGATCATACTCTAATGCATTCCTCTCTCATAACCAATAGTTTTTATATGAATCTCATTCATATTAATTAATATTTGAATCTTATTCAAATATATATTGTTCTCTCATAATATAGTTTAATTTCGAATCTATATTCAAAATAAACTTTATAATATAATGTATCTTTATACGTTATATTAATTGTATTATATACAATTAACACTAATTTTTCCTTTATAATTTAAACAATTCAAATTATTCTAAGACTTTAAACATTCACATTTTACCCTTAATGAGCTAGCGAGGAGACCTAATGGACCACAAATTAGATTAGTTAATAAAGCTATTTAATTAAATTAATCAACCTTCATTAACTGTGGGTCACTCCACTAAAGACCCACAACTGCAATCTTCACACTATAGATATATTTCTGTATCCATGGATATTACCAATCAACAGTAAGTCGACACTTCACACATTGTTCATAACTACAACTGGGTCAAATTACCATTTTACCCCTGTAGTTACAGCTAACTTCTTAGGTACCACTGATCTAATGAATAAACAGTTTATAGTCCAATTACAAGCTAACCCTTCTTGGGCAATGAAAGGGTGATGCCTCATTGTTCAAGACCCAAAATCAGCTATTAAGGGAGCAATTCATCTTCTTTCTGGGAAAGAGTGAATTCCATCTTGTGTAGTTGTGTTCCCAACTCCCTACTCAGATAAATCTTCAAAATGGTAGGCTTATTGAGTCGGCAAAAACTGGTCGCTCTCACTCGTATAGATTAAAAGATTATCCTCATAGGAAGGAGTTCACAACTCACTCAAGATTAAGGTAAGTCACCTATGGTCATCCTATTGAAATGTTAGTCTCTTTAAGTAATGGTGTCATAAAGAGAAACTAATCATTTCTCGGTCCAGTCTTATCTAAACTCTTTATACTGGATATCTCCACTCATATGTCTCCACATGAACGATATGGACCATATCATTTGTAACACTTGCAACTCTTGTAACATTTAAAAAGTGGGTTGTATCCGCAATGTCACCAAGATAAGGCACCCCACCTTATCCATATACTACAGACTTTTTAGGTTATTACTTGAACATGATCCACTTGTATGTGTACCACATACTGATTAAGCTATATTAAATAATCTTAGATCATAGTTTATTGGATTGAGTTAATGCAATCTATGTTTTGAATAAAATATTTCTTATTTTATTAAATAAATAATTTGTACTTACAAAATATAAACTATGAGATCCACGAGATTTAGGACACTAAATTCAACAATCTCCCACTTTTCCTAAAGCAAGTGAGGTGTACAGTATAAAATACAACATAAAGTAAAGTACACAATACAATAAACTAGCACCTTAGACAAGATGACACATATCTCGTAGACCCATACTCTCTAGGTGACCTTTAAATACTTTAACCATGAGAAACTTTGTAAATGGATCAACAACATTATACTCCAAAGCGATCTTTGTGATGATCGCATCTCCTCATTGCACAATCTCCCTAATGAGATGATATTCGCACTCAATGTACTTTCCTCATTTGTGGATTCAAGGATCCTCGAAGTTTGCCACATCACCATTATTATCACAATAAAGGGTGATAGACATTGACATATTTGGAACAACTTCTAAGTCTATTAGAAACTTCCTGAGCCAGACAGCTTCTTTAGCGGCTTCACAAGCAGCTACATATTCTACCTCCATGATAGAGTCAACAATACAGTCTCGCTTGATATTATGTCAAACTATAGCCCCTCCATTAAAAGTGAACACTAATCCTAATGTGGATTTCCTAAGATCCTTATCAGTTTGAAAATCAAAGTCAGGGTATCCTGTAAGGATCAAATCCTTATCACGATACACAAATAGTTTCTCATTCTTCTAAGATACTTGAAAATGGTTTTAGTCTCCTCTAGTGAGAAAATCTTGGATTAGATTAATATTTACTGACTATTCTTTTACTACATAGCAAATGTCTGACCTAATACACAACATGGTATACATCAGGCTGCCTACTGCAGATGCATAGGGAATTCGTCTCATCTCCTCAACCTCTTGAGGTGTCTTAGAACATTATTCCTTAGACAAGATAATTTCATACCTAAAAGGTAGCAAACCTTTCTTGGAATTATGCATGGAATTCCTAACAAGCAATTTGTCGATATATGATTCTTGAGATGAGGCCAATATTTTGTTCTTACAATCTCTAATAATTTGGATCCCTAGAATTAATTGTACTTCATCCAAATCTTTCATTTGGAACTAAGCAGCTAGCCATTTTTTAATATCAGTCAGAAACCTATATCATTCCCAATGAGTAGGATATTATCCATATATAACATTAAGAAAGCTACTGAACTGTTGATGATTTTTTATAGACATAAGGCTCATCAACATCTTGATCAAAGCTAAGATGTAACCGTAGTATCAAATCTTATTCCAAGATCGAGATGCCTGTTTCAGTCCATAAACGGACAGATTAAGCTTGCAAACCTTTTGTTCTTAACCTTGTTTAATGAATCCCTCTGGTTGACTCATATAGATAGTCTCATCAAGATGACTATTCAAAAAGGTTGTCTTGACGTCAATTTACCATATTTCATAATCATAATATGTGGCAATGGACAAGAGAATGCGGATAGACTTAAGCATGGCAATAGGTGATAAAGTTTCTTCATAATCCACTCCTTCAACCTGGGTATAACCCTTTGGCACTAATCTAGCCTTAAATGGTTTGCATCTTACTGTCTATACCTCTCTTTCTCTTGTAGATTCAATTGCGATCTATAGGTTTTACCCCATTAGGTTGATCTACAAGATCGCAGATAGAATTGAAGTATTCATACTCCATTTCTAGATTCATAGCTTTAATCAATTCATCTTTGTCCACATCAACTATTGTCTGCTTGTAGGTCAATGGATCCTCAACGTTATCATTTGGTATGACTGTTTGAGTTTTTGTTAAACCCAAATAGTGAGTAAGTTGGGTTATAACCCTCCCACTATGTTGAGGCTCCCTCAACTCTTGAGAAGGATGTGCTTAGCTAGATGAAACAACATCAACAACTCTTGTTGAAGTGCTTGCTTCTTCAACAACTCTTGTTGAAGTTTCAGTAATTTCATTGGAAAGCTCATTCAATACAATTTTACTTCTTGTTTTATGCTCCCTAATGTGGCCTTCCTCCAAGAAAGTTGCATTTTTCAATACAAATTATTTATAATTTTTTGGATCATAGAAGAAACTACCTCTCGTTTCTTTAGAGTAGCCTACAAAGAGATATAATTTTGAACATGGTTCCAATTTCTTTGGGTTGATCACTAGCACATGAGTCAGACACCTACAAATCCTGAGATGCCATAAACTACTTTTACAACCTCTCCATCATACAAAAGATATTTCAGAAACACTTTTTTATGGAACTTGATTCAAAAAAATAAGTTGTAGTCTCCACTGCATAACCCGAGAATGAGTTAGATAAAGAAGCATAACTCATCATGGACCAAACCATGTCTAATAGGGTTCTGTTTCTCCTTTCTGATACACTATTTTGTTAAGGTGCACTAGGTGCTAAGAGTTGAGATGTGATTCTATGTTCTATCAAATAGCTCTAGAAACTTATATCCAAATACTCTCCACGTCGATCTGATCAAAGTGTTTTTATATTTTTACCCAATAAATTCTCAACTTCAATCTTGTACTCCTTGAACTTTACAAGTTTATTATACTTATGTTGCATTAGGTAAACATATCCATATCCAGAATAATCATCTATAAAAGTGATAAAGTATTCATTCTTGTACTGCCCGTTTGTGCCCTAGTTTATTGTTTTGTGTACTTGTAATTTGATTATCTTGTACACCCTACTAGTTTTAGGATAAGTGGGAGATTGTTGGGGTTGATGCCTTAAATCTCATAGTGTCTTGTAGTTTGTAAACACTTGTATGAACAAACACATTGTGATTTATAATATATAATATTTTATTCACTTCAGTCTATGGTTATCGTTGTAAACATGTTGCATTAACCAAAAACCAATAAACTAAAATCCATAGTTGTCATTGTAACTTAAAAATGTATGTAGAGCCATACAAGTGGATCGTGTTTTAAGAGATAACCTAAATGGTCTGTAGTATATGGATAAAGAGGGATACCTTATCCTAGTGATACTATGAGTATGGCCTGCTTTGTAGGTGTTACAAATGTTGTAAAGTGCTACAAATGATATTATCCTGATCACTCATGTATTAGACATGCGAGCGGGGATATTCCATACAAAGGAGTTTGTATAAGACCGGACCACGAAATGTTTAGTCTCGTTATATAAAGTCGTTCATAATTGAGACTTTCATTTCACTGGGATGACCATAGGTAACATGACCTTAATTCTGAGTGAGTTGTGAACTTCTACCTATGAGGGTGGTCCTTTGATTTGGATGGTGAGGGTGGTCAGATCGCCTACTCAACAAGCCTACCATTTTGGGGATTTGTCTAATTGGGGAGTTGGGAACTCAACTACACAAGATGAAATTCACTCATTCCCCGATGTAGGGATAAGTAGATAAATTGCTCCCTTAAGGATTGATTCTGGGGCTTGAACAATATGAAGTCACACCCTCTTTTGGCCCGAGAAAGATTTAGTCATAGTGGGACTATGATCTATTATTGATTAGAGGAATCAGTGGTACTTAAGAAGTTAGATGTAACTATAGGGGCAAAACTATAAATTGGCCTAGTTGTACTTACGAGGGATTTCTGAAGGGTCGTCGTACTATTGATTGGTTATATCCAATGGACACAGAAACATACCTGTAGTGCGAAGAGTGCAGTTGTTGATCTTTAGTGAAGTGCTCGGCAGTTAACGGATGGTGGATACTGTGATTAAAGAGTTTAGTCAGTTGTTCACGTACTGTTGGAGCTTCAAGCTACAGGTTCATAAGGTTCCCTTGGTAGCTCAATAGATTCAAGTTGAGAATCAGTTTTTAGGTTAGTTTGAAATGTTCAAATTAACAAGGGGGAATTTGATTATATATGATATAATTGATATAATATATTTGATACATTATTGTTTGATTGGAGAAACTAGTATTTGAATATGATTCAAACATAAATTTCTATGAATTAGATTCATAGTTATTATTTATATTAAATTCCACAAAATAGAAAAAGAACTATGGTATATATATATATATATTGTATATGATGCAATATTAAAACTATAAGTTGTAAATATAATATGATAAGTTAGTTATTAGTTTTATTTATAATTTATTAATTATCTGATAATTAAATTTCTTTTTCTCAATAATCAACCTTAGTGGGTGGTTATTAGGTCTTTATGGCAAAGTGGAATAAAGATGAAAAAGTGGTTTTCTAATTATTCTACAAAACGAGACACAATAAGCAATCAAGTAAAAAGAGTTTTACTACACGATAGCTTTAGAGAGCCTAAACGACCGAGTATCGAATATATGCAATATACCTCATCTTCTATACGACAATGTTATCGCTTACTCAACCGTTCTCCTTCTTCACTCTAATTCTTCCCTTAAACCAAAATAAGTCAGAGCCCACTATTCCTAGATTCTCACACCGAGAATACCAAGGTAATCTAGTGGTAGTGTCCGGATCTGTTCGAGGATCGAGTTTTTATTTGTTGGTGTTCGAGGGAGATCGAGTTCTTGCTCGTTGCATTCAAGTTTGATCGAGGGACACACTTAAAGAAACATTCTTGAAAGGTATTATATTTCTAACTTTTGTATTTAATTCAAGAATCATGTTGTAATTTATGATTTAATGCACAATCTATTTAGTATGACTGTGAATGTATGAGTTCTTTCACAATGGAGTTTGGACGATACGCTTCCACTCATAGGTTCTTTATATTTAGAGTTTCTTCATTCGTATTCTCCTCTTATCTTAACATTCATTGGACCATAAAGGTCTGAATGTACAAGTTCTGTGGGCGCTTTGGCTCTATAACCTTTTCCAGTAGAAGGTCATTTTGTCATTTTTCCTTCTAGGCAAGATTCACATACAGGTAAAGAATTTTCTTCTAACTCTTTTAGTAGTCTACTCTTAACCAACCTCTCAATCCTATTGAGATTTATGTGATCCAGTCTTAGATTCTAAAGATGGACATTTTCTTTTGGAGAAACTTTTAGTCTTTTATTTTGTATTATTGTAGTGTTGAATATTTCGACATTATGGAGCATTTTTATTCTAACAACCTTAGCACATATAAGTTATTTTCGTTTATTGTTGAACAAATGTCAATACCATTTTTTGAAATAAATGCTTTATCATGAATGAATGATATATTATATGAGTATTCCAATAAACTAAATATAGAAATCAAGTTCCTCTTAAAATGAGGGGAAAAATATACATTGTCCAACAATATAAATTTAGAATTGAAAAATAACTTAAAGCTCTCAATTGCAACTGTCAAGACAACCTGTCCTGTCTCAACCTGTAGAGTCATGTCTCTAGCCTTTAGCTTCTACCAGGAACTAGTTTCCTGTAAAGAAGAACAAGTGTGGTTAGTGGTTCCTAAATCAAGTATCCTAGCAGTATCATCATTTTCCAATAAACAAGTCTCTAAAATAAGTAAATCATATTTACCTTCTTTTGTCTTCTTCTTCTTAGCCAAATATCTTGGATAGTTTCTTTTCCAGTGCCCATCTTGATTGCAATGAAAATATGTTACCATTGCAACCTTGGTCTTTTTGCCCTTCTAGGCAGCAACAGCAGAGGTAGCTTTATTCCCTTTTCTACCTTTCTTCGTCTTTCATTTCTTTGTGCCAGAGGAAGAAGGCGCAGATTTAGTCCCAGGGGTAGAACCCCTATGGGTTTTTTAGGAACTTGCAATATTTTCCTCCTCATGCTGTCTTTTGACTTTCATCAAGAACTCGTAAGTCTGCAACTAGTTCAGAAGGGTAGTAAGGTTGTATTTTATTTTATTCATTACAACATTGTTGCGGAATTGTAGGAAACTCTTCGAAATAGTCTCTAAAATAAAGCTTACCTGATTGGACTCGTCTATGATAACCTCGTTTATCTCTGCCACGTTGAAGTGGACCATCATGTTAAAGACATGCTCCCTAGCAGATGATCCCTTGTTCATCCTAGCATTGAAGATGAACTTGAGAGCGTCATGCTTGAGGTGTGTGGACGGTTGCCCAAACATCTCACGTAATGACTCCATGATCTCGCGTGTAGTGATCATTATGCTTTTCCGCCAAGACTTCACTTAAGCTTGTCAAAATGTAGACTCAAGCCTTATCATTAACCTTTGTCCACCTGCCATAGGCATCGCGAAAATTTCTTGATGCATTGAGTCGAAAGGTTGGAGGATATTCCCCCATTATAATAAATTTGAGGTCTTCGATGACCAAGACAATATTTATCGTACTTTTTCAACTAGTATTGTTTTTGCTAGTTAGTTTGTCAGCACCAAGCAAAGTAATAACAGTGCTAGTCATTATTAAAAATGCTAAAATAAAACAAATTATTTGTATTAAAGATCTTTGCAAATTAATAACAGCGCTAGTCATTATTAACTGTGGAAGGCCAATTTCGTGAAGAAAAGCACGAATTTGAGGAGTTTCATCGAATGTAACATATTCTAGAAATCCTCTTTTGAAATCTATCTTGATGCATGCTTTTAAACTCAAATTATGTGTAATTAGAGTGTTTATTGATTCTGATTGCTTCCGTTGCATGCTTGTATGTTCTATCAATGATCTACTTTTATGTCTCCACATAAAGTTAAAGTATTCCTATTATAGCCATAAATTTTTTTTATTGGGTTTTTATAACAGAATGCAATATTAATAACAATTCATTGAATGAAATACTCAATAAAACTTTTACTGATAAATAGAATATGTTTCTAACATTTACGAACTGCGAGTTTTAGGATATTCCCAACAGAAACAATCACTAACTTCAAGGTGTTATTGGTTGCTTCTATCTTTGATAACATGCTATCAAAGATATAAGTTATCATGGTAGCTCGAAATCAGTGATAGAAGTCATCATTGATAACTTGAAATCAGTAGTATCATTTATGTCATTAGTTAGTTATCAATGATAAAATCTGTCACTGGTGTTTCAGTGATAGTTTCTATCATTTAATAGCGTGCTAATAATATATAGATAAAGGAAATAATAATGATAAAAGACTTACACCAGTGACTTTGAAAATATTGTTATTGATGTGTTGTCAATCATTAAGTTCTTGAGATTTCCATTGAGTAATTATAGGTCCATCACTTCTTATTCTTCATGCAAATCTAATAGTAAGGTTGGATAATCTTGGTATAATCTCGAAAGCCCAATATACCAAAGCAAGTGGAAATCCTTTGAGGAAAATTGAAGATTGCTTATTGATGACACCCTTCTTAAGAAATTCTACAGTCAGTTCAAAAGACACCCTGTCTCATGGATAAGATCTAAACTTTTTTTCATCATCCAACATTTTTAAATACTTCCAACTTACTTTGTTATATCCTTGTATAGGAATTAGGAAGCTTTCTAAAAAAATATAAGTGTGCAAGTTTGAGCTTTACATCAATGGGTATATTGGCATCAGAACCTAACAAATTAAAAGTAGATTGGAGCTCTCTCCTTATAACTTTCGTATTTGTCTTGAAAAAGAAGTTCCTAATTGTGTTGTCTATTGATTCTTTTTCACTATAGATATCATCCACAGAGTAATCATCACAATTCAAATCTGTTATCAAACAAAATTCCTTGAGGCCAAATTCTGAAATATGTCCTTCTATATTAAAGGCCAAGATATTTTGTTTCGTAGTCGTGCTTTGTCTTCTAATCAGGTATGATATGAGTTGTATGGGCACCCTTTTCATTTTCATATCTAAGAAGTACCCAAAAGGACCTTCCCTAAATTGTTGGAGTGATAGCTTATCTAATTTTCCTATGTTAGATAGGACTTCTAAGGTTATGAAGGAGTTGACTTTCACTAGGTTTGTCCATTCACTTTCTGGAACAATTAATACATTTTCTTGTTTATATAACAACAACATAAATATAAGAAAAAAGGCAACCACAAAAATATATAAATTTATAAAATATCATTAGATCGTGGACCTTAAACTTCTTGTGCTTTTTTCCGAATAATGTTAATCCTTCCAATAATTTTCTCTTTCCTTTCTCCATTTATACCAAAAACAAACAACAACATCACTTTATGGAAACATTACATTCATATCATTGATAGTAGCCTATTAAGGATATCACTTCAAGATGTTATCAATGATATCCTTCTAATGTTATATACACTTAGTGATACTGTCAATGATAGATAGTATTAGTAATAGCAATAAAAGAGTATCAATGATAGTAGCTATAAAAAATGTTAGCATAAATAAACAATCAGAAAATCACAATACATGAAACTGAGATAAATCCATCAATAAACTATCAATGTATTATTATTAGAATTATCAGGAACAACATACATTAAAAATATAGTTGTGATTACTTGCAAACTAAATTAGCGATCAAACACGGTACAAAGAACTTCACATAATTAACTTTTGTTCAGAAAGAAAAGTTATCACGGTGACCAAAATGTGTAATAAATCAGTGAATGAGATACCTAAAAAAGATGGAGAATGCATGTAGCCCTAACTTTAAGGAAATCAATAAACTATCAACAACATATCAACAAATATCATTTGAAATTGAAATCAAACCTACTTACACTGATTTTAGGAAGAGGAGTCGACAACAATAGAATTCAAATCACTACTGTCAACACATAATCAACTTTTGTTTAGAAAGAAAAGCTATCACAATGACCAAAATGTATAATAAAACAGTGAATGAAATACCTAAAAAAGATGGAGAATGCATGTAACCCTAATTTGAAGGAAATCAATGAACTATCAACAACATATCAACAACTATCAACAAATATCATTTTAGGAAAAATCAAAATTATTACTGTCAACGAAAGAAGAACGATGCACTACAATTTCAAAGATTTGCTATCAGTGAAGAAGAGACAAAGAAACGAGGAAGAAGAGACGAAGAAATGAAGAAGAAGATATGTACCTTGAATTTTGGAGCAAAATTGAAGAAAGAACGCTTGCTATCAGTAATGATTGATTTGTCTTCCCCGATTTAAAAGGATGGTAGGGCTTGAAAATGGGCCAGACCAGGAAGAAGGATGGTTGTCGAAATAGGGCTTATCTTTAAAATGGGTCAGACCGTGATGCCCATTTTCGTCCTTTTCAAACTTTTGGGCCTAAATCTACATTATAAAAACTCTATATTTGCAATTAGTTTTCTCTTGTTATATAAGCTCTAATATTTATGGTATAATGACTATCTATGCAATAAATCCTATTTTTTTAAACAATATTTTATGTGTGTTGATACAAGAAATTCATTAAACCGAGATATCAATGTGAACCTTTCAATTTATGAGTATGTTGATTATTCAAATATCAACTAATATTTCAATCATGGATTAAAAATAAACAATATGGAAACATTAAAAACTTAAGAGACCAAATTGAAAAATGACTAAAATTAGGGACCAAAATATATATTAGTCATTAGTTTGGTTTTAAAAGTTTCAAAATGATTCCGAGAGTCTATTTTTTTTAGCACTCCTTCAGTCTGATTAAATCTTTAAAAATTTATATATGAAACTATATTCCAATTATTAGAAGAAAAAAACTATATACCAATTACCAACAACTTTCCTATGTGTAATATTTATTATTTTTTTATTCTGGTCTTCTTCTAATCAAATATAGAATATCTAGTAAAGAGATAAATAATAACTTAACCAATTAAATTATGTAATACAGTGTGATATATCTTCTTTAAAGAGATAAATGTGATATAGATCCCATAAATTGGCCTTCAAAATAAAGCACATATATATAAGATAAATTAGAAAAAAAAAGATTGAATATGTCCATTAGTATTTAATTATCACATATAAAGTTGTTTTTTTAAAAAAAAAAAAAAATACCAGGCATATTGACATTGAAAGTGAATCAACCTTTCATTCTATCATAAAAAGAAATAATCAAAATATTACTAACAAGCTAAATATTATAGAAGATATTCAATCATATTTAAAAAGGATAAAATACACATTCATTCATTTGTATATTTTTAAAAATACTATATATATTAGAAATATCCATCGTCACTAATATTTTATTAATATTTTCATAAATTAAGATCTCGTCATTTTTATTGACATCAGTATTCAAAAATTTAGTTTTATTTGTCATGTCAACTTAAACATAATTTAATTTACTAAAACTTATACATTTGAGTAAAAAATTAGAGTTTTGAGTCCTTGCTCTATAATTTTTTTTTTTAAGTACAAAGTTGAACATATATTTATATATCACTAACTAAAAACATGTCATGTAAAATAATTGGTTTTTTTAGTACTATAATAATAATAATAATAATTGTATTGAGACCATTAAAACTTCGAAACACTATTACATTACATAATTGAAATACGAAAAAAAATATGGTAATTTAACCAAAAAAACATTAATGGTATCTTCAAAATTCAAAGAAAAAAAAAAAAAGACATTTATGGCATTGAACTTGAAGCCTAATATGAAAAACTTTATTTTGATTGATGATTAAATATATTGTTTGTAGTTTTGGAAACGATAAATCCATAATAAAGAGAGAACGGCGATCGCGTAAATCTCGGATATTTCGGCGAAACGAAATTATTTGTCGTATCGGACCCCACACAATCCAACTCCCATCATTACACAGGGAAAGCTAACGAAATCGCACCCGTCCGATCAACATAAACATCCAACGGCCTAAAACCCTTCATCTTTCCCGCCGTTTGCAGACTTTCCTTTTACTCTAATGGGCGCAAATGTACGCAGCAGCTTCCAAAAACGTTTCACCTTCCATTTTCTCACTTTCCCCTTTTCTTTTTATTTTCCCCTTCTTTTTTCATTATTATTATTATTACTATTATTATTATTATTCAGTTTTCACTTTGCAGCCGCTCATACAGTCTCTATTGCCTATTCGTGTTCTTTCCCTCTCTGATTTCTCTTCTCCCCTTCTCCTTTTCCCAATTTACTTGAAGAAATTTCCCACAATTTCAGTGTTTTTGTTCGATTTTTCATCGACCCAGAACTTGGGGTTCCTTCAAATTACATTTGGATATGGTGAGAATTGAAATTTCCTCTGTTTTTTGCTCTTTTGGGGTGTTTTTTCTCTTACGTTTCTTCTTCTTAATTTCTTGTTTGTTTTGTCCAATCATGTGGAATTTTTTCCACCCAGATTGTTTCTCTCCTTTCTTAATCATGGTATGTTGTTTTTGGGTGTTTTTTTTTTATCATTTTGTTTTGTTGATGTTGAGAGCACAGATTGTTTATCATCCAAACATGTTTGATTGCAGTTGTTTGATTTTGAATTTATTGTCTTGTGTTTTGGATTCATGAATTATTATCTTATGATTTCCCTCTTACTGAGTTTAGTTTTTTTATTATGACTGATTTGAGACTGTATTCTATTGTTGTTTTACAAACAATTGCTATACCTTATATCAGGAATTGGTAATTTTGACAAAATATACCCAGTTTCTTTTTCATTTTTTGATGATGCCCCAATTTGGTTTATGTTTGGATTCTCTAATCATATGGCAGAGTAGAATTCACAATCAATCATCAATGAGTTGAATTGTTTGGATATGGATATTGCAGGCAGGATGCAAGATTTATCTCAAGAAAAGGAAAACAGATTGGCTTAATTCCCTTTTGCAAAGCAAGTTTTTTGGTTCTTGTGTTCATCATCAAAACAATAGGAAAAATGAAAAGAATGTGTTTTGTATAGACTGTGGTATTGCCATCTGCAGGCATTGCTTGATATCTCATTGCGTTCATCAGCGGTTACAGATCTGTAAGTATGTTTATCAGTACGTTGTTCGCGTGCCCGACTTGCAAAATCTCCTTGATTGTTGCAATATTCAGGTATCCCACCTCCTTAAATTATTCAAACTTCTTGTACTGAAGTTGTTTCTGTTACCTGTTGCTGATGGTTGTGAGTTGTGATCAAATGAAACAAGAAGTTATATAACCAATTTCAAAAGAAACCATACTTCTAGATGTTTAAATGAAACAACCGTAGGAGGGAACGACCTCGAGAAAGCATTGAATTCAATCATAAAAGAGAACTTTTTGTTGCTGTTGTTAGTCAATTATGGTAAAGTTTGGGAGTAAAGTATTGAATGTTTGATTCACCAGACTTATAAGATAAATGGGGAGAAGGCTGTTCATTTGAGCCCTCGTCCGCAATCAAAAGATTCGAAACCATCAACAAAATTGAAGTTCGGAGGTACTTGTGAAGCTTGTGGGAGATACATACAAGACTTGCCAAACCGCTTCTGCTCGATCGCCTGCAAAGTAAATGAAATTCCTTCTTGTTTCGCTTTGGACTCGTATTTCCTCTCATTCATTTTCTCCCACATATGACCTGAACATGTTCCATTGCTTAAATTTTCAGGTCTCTATGGTTCCAGTTGAACTCAACAATCAAAACTGTAGATGCATTGATTCGGAGTCGAATCTCAAAGGCATTCCATGGACGGAGAACCATAATCTAGAAACCAATACAAGCGAAATGGAATCGTCGTCAATATCAGTGGCCGAATCAACTGAAGAGATTAAAGCATGGCGAGTGAAGACCGTCTTGAATCCAAAGAAGCTTTTGCATAAAAGGAAGGGCATTCCCCATCGATCCCATCTAAAGTAATGCCTAAATACTAATCTTGAAGATCTTCAATACCACATTTTTTTCATATATCAAAGTCCTATAAGCATATAAGTATAGATATATAATAACATATATTTCACCTCTTGGTTTTTTGGCTCTATATTGGATTAGTTATGTTTTAACTTCATTATTTTTTCTTGCCAATATTTTTTGGAGATTGTATAGAAAAGGAGAGATTTGCTTGTGGAAACAATAATCAAATAATCAACCCTTTTATCTTATTCTTTTGGTTAATCTAAACAATTATGTGCTATGTTGTTGCTAGAGCATGCTGTTTAAGACATTTTGATTGACTTTGGCTCTCAACTTTATTTTATTTTACTTGAGAATGTTCGACTTCATGTTCCATAAAAGCTCATCTTTTCATTTTCTATCTGTTCCCTTTTTGGGCCTCAGTTTTCTCTCTCTGGCCCAATTTGATCTGTGGTGGTTGTTAATGGGGGCCCAATGTTTTTCCACTTTACAAAAAGGCAACAATCTTTCATTTTTGTCCTCAGAAGAATGTGGCAGACAAAAGGGTGGCCACACTTTCAGACTTCAAGGATTGGTCAATAAAATACAAAATGTAATATCTTAAAGTAGAAAACAGAAATCAACGTGTTCTTCAAATTTCTCCTTTTAACTTTCTTAAAGGATAATTAAAATACCATTTTTTGAAGTCGGTTCAATTTTCGTCTATCTATTTTTAACTATCCAATTTTAATTTTTTTACTTTCGATAAATCTTAAATTTATACCTCAAGTGCTAGTTATTGCTGATTTTTTATAAAATTTTTTGATATATTAATATTTTTATTATAATACTTTTGAATTTATATTCACATATGGTATTTCTTTGCATGAAAATTATTATTATTTTATTAATTTCAGTAAAAATTAACTTTGAGTGACTGAATTTGAGATTTATTGAAAGTATAATGACTAAAATTAAACAATTGAAAATATAGGAACTTAGATTGAACAAGTTTCAAAATATAGGATCAAGATAGTATTCTTTAATATCCTATAAACGTAATTCTAATTAAAAAAGGAAAAAAAATTCATTTCCAAATGTTATCCTAAATCCACCTTTTAACATTATTATAAAAATATTTGTGGCATGAGGGGAAATGAGTTTTGAACATAGTTGTATATAAATTGATGAAGTGCCATGAGTGGTCTAGTGTGGTAGATAACTTTATTCTCTTTAGGTCCATTCATTAATATCATCTTATTAATGATATTATTTAAGTCATAATTAATGTTTTGAAGCATAATTAAAATACTTTGAAGTTTTATGACTAAATCACTCATTCAAATTTTAGAATTACCCTTACCTTTAATCAACTTCATAAAGATAATTAAATTTAAAAAAAAAAAAAAAAAAAAAAAAAAAAAAAATAGCAGGTTCAATCTATGCTATCGAAAATTTAGCATCCTAAGAAAGATCTAATTTTTTTGGGTCATTTTTTTTCTTTAACTTGACAATGTATATTAATTTATATATATATATATAGTAAAATTGGGGGATTTCCACCATAGACCTATTGGTCCTCACGACAAACTAATGTCATTTTTTTAGTGTAACAATTGTGGGGTGATGTATTGAATCTCCGACCTCTTGGATTGGATGCATACTAATACCACCCCGCTAATCTCACTTTGGCCACTAATGTCAGTTGAGACAAGCAATTTTTTGCGATGTAAATTAATTTACATCCATAAACTTTTAATTTTTAAGTTTTGGACTTTAAGCCACTTTTACCCATAATAAATCAATGGTAATTTAAAAAGTATGTCCATTTGATTAAGTTTGGCATTGTCTAATCTAAGGCCCATTCCCCAATTTATAATAAAAAAATTTAAATTGATTAATGAGCAAGGATGTTCAATCCAATTACGTTTGGAAATTACATAAATATGGTTACCGTTACCGTTACAACATGACAATTATGAATTTGTCACATTTACTGTTACCGTTACCATTATCGTTTGACCCTAAATGGTAACAGTAAATGTGACAAATTCACAATTATAAATAAATGTGATCAAAAGTAATTGAATTAGGTTTGTGATGATGGTCCATTACGATTATCTATCAATGAAATTTTATTATAATTACACAAATTTTTATTACGAATTGGTAAACGTGGTCTTAGTTGATCTAACTCACTAATTTTAACCGGAAAAAAGTAATAATCTCTGAATATTCATTAACTTCACTTAAAAACAACTTTGTACAAAATTAAGTAAATGCACAAAATTAACTTGAATGGATAGTTTAAAATTTACGAATTTCAACACAAAAAAAAATCAACTTTACTGTCACATTTATGTAAAGATCCATGAATTTTACATCAGACATATATTTTATTATTTATTAAATGAAAATGAGAATAATCTCAGAATTTGTAAAAAAGAAATTTGGCTTGTGTTTGATATCTACCTTTTAAAAGTCCCTATAATTAAGGTTTAAGATGTCAACATCTTCATTTTATAAAAATTTTGATTAAAATATCGATAAAATTAAAATAAATTTAAATTAGCAAACAAATATTTTATGCTTTTTAAACCAACTAACATGTCGATTGTCTATATTATATTTACATTAGTGATATTTTGTTGCTTAATTTTTTTATGTTTTTTGGATTTTTAAGGATATAATGGAAATATGGATTTACCCCTCATGTCAATAACGAATTCATTGAAACGTGAAAACATTGACGAATATATTGACATGTTGTACTATTCCTGAAACCTTTGTTTTTATTCTCTTCCTATCTGGATTAAACTGGAGCATGTTCCCCTGGAGTTGTGGACGGATAGGGGTTTAGCAGTGTTAGCTAGTGTCGTGGGTAAATCTGTCTCTTTTGATGTTGCAACAAGAGAGCGGCGGCGGTTATCGTTTGCGAGGGTTTGTGTTCAGGTGGATGGTGATTCGTTAATGCCCCCTTCAGTCACTATTAGAATTCGGGGTCAGGAGCTTATTATTCCAATAGTGTATGAGTGGAAATCTCGTAGGTGTGCGTGTTGTGGATCCTTTGGGCATACTGGGGCTATGTGTGAAAAGCAGGGTGTGGAAAAGAGTCAGAAGTTATGTATTGTGGCGGTAAATGAGGGGTGTTTGAGGGAGAATGGGGGTATTGAGAGTGTGAGGAAGGGGTAGGACGTGGGTATTGGTGAAAGGAGAGATAACCCAGTGGTTGGGAGTAAGGGTGTGGGGAGTGTTAACGAGTTTACTATAGTCAGTCGGTAGGCGGGATAGAGGTGGTGTAGACCATAGGGGTGGTAATGGGTCACGGGACTCGGTGCCCTTGAGGAACAAAGCAGTATATAGGTCCCCTGAAATTACGGGGTTTGTAAAGCATGTTGATGATCGCAATAAGTTTGATATTTTATGTGATAAGGGGGGAGACTCAATGGCTTTGGCTCTAATGCAGGCATATCCTGATCCATTGTCTGTTATGGATGAGATGTTCGAGAGTTCGGGCAAAGGCTCAGTAGAAGGTGGTAGGTGTGATCTGTTGCAAGGTCCATGATTTGGTGTTCCTGGAATGTTAGGAGGTTGAATGACCCTGTTAAGTGTAGAGTGGTGGNAATGACCCTGTTAAGTGTAGAGTGGTGGCAGACTTTCTGGCTTCATCCTCTGTTACTTTCTGCTGCTTGCTTGAGACGAGGTTTCGTCGTGAAAATTTTGTTATGGTGATGGGTAGGTTTGGTGATGCGTGGAGTTGTGTGTGTAGCTATAGTGTGCGGGGAGTTGGGAGGATCTGGGAGATGTGGCGGAAGAGTGTCTATGAGTTTTCTATTAATGTCAGTGGGGATCAGTTCATTTCTGGGACCTTAGTGGATATTGCATCTACTGCTAGGGTACATATCGGTGTTGTGTATGCCTCAAATCATGTGAACGAGAGGAGGAACTTGTGGTCTCAGCTGATGGATGTGTGTGTCTCGTGGCAGTTTCCTGGAGTTGTTTTGGGGGATTTTAATGTTATTCGTCGTAGTTCGGAGGATTTTGGTGGTTGCCCTAGATTGAGAGAGATGGAGAAGTTTGATGGGGCGTTATTAGAGGCGAATCTAGTTGAGTTAAGTGTGACAGGTAATTGGTTTACTTGGACTAGTAAAATTCAGGGAAATGGTGTCTTGCGCGATTGGATCGTTGCTTGTCTAATAAGGCATGGAAGGTAGCTTTCCGTATTCGGAGGTTAGGGTTGGTCAGTGGGGAATTTCTGATCATAGCCCTCTACTAGTGTCTATAGGAGAGACGAGGAGTAGGCCGCCTCCCATTTTTCGTTATTTTTCTCATTAGGCAGAGGCTGAGGGTTTTATTGATACTATCAGGTCAGTGTGGAGAAGGTCTGAGGATGTGGCCTCGATGGTTAACTTTGTGCGAAATTTGAATGCAGTGAAGAGAGTTTTACGTGCTTCGTTTGGGAGACGTATCTCTGTGTTAGCTGATGAGGTGAGGGCGACTAGGCAGGTTATAGAGGTCGCTCAGGCGAAGGTAGGAAGGGATCCTAATTTAGAGTCGGTGTGTACAGAGGCGACTTGGGCCACTGAGGTGTTCTAGTCAGTGGCGAGATTGGAGGAGGCGTCACTCTGACAGAAGGCCAGGGTGAAGTGGCTGGAGTTAGGTGATATGAAAACAACTTTCTTTCATCGTTGTGTTCGTTCTCGACGCAGCTGTAGTAGTTTATTTACGGTCATGGATGCTAGGGGGACTTGCCAGACAGTGCATGACAGGGTAGTAGGGGTGGCAGTAGATTTCTTTAGGGGTTGTTTAGGGTCTCAGCTAGTGAAGTATAGGGATCTTACTGCCCGAATTGGGGATATTGTGCATTTTAGCTGGTCCGAGGAGGGGGTGGAGGCGCTTGGTCACCCAGTGAGTCAGGATGAGATTAAGAAGGCTTTATTCTCGATGAAGTCTGGGAAGGCTCCTGGGCCTGATGGGTTTTCGGTTGATTTTTACAGAGCTGCTTGGAATGTGGTTGGAGATGATTTCTGTGATGTTGTGCTGAATTTTTTTTAGACCTGTTACCTAAATGGTGGAGTTAATTCTACTGCTATCACTCTTATCCCAAAGAGGCGGGGAGCAGAACGTATGGAGGAGTTTCATCCTATTTCTTGTTGCAATATTGTGTATAAGTGTATCTCGAGGATCTTAGCTGAGAGATTACGGTTGTGGTTGCTTGCTTTCATCAGTGGTAACCAGTCTGCGTTTGTTCCGGGTAGGTCGATTTTCGAAAACATATTATTATGTCAAGAGCTTGTGGGGGGCTATAAGGAGGGCATAAGAAAGCCGCGTTGTGTGTTGAAGGTAGACTTTCAAAAGACGTATGATTCGGTCAATTGGGATTTTCTATTTGGTGTGTTGCTGGCTATAGGTACACCCCTTCAGTTTGTTAGTTGGGTGAGGGTTTGTGTTACTTCGCCTATGTTCTCTATGATGGTTAATGATTCCCTTGAAGGGTTTTTTTCCTGGTAGGAAAGAGTTGAGACAGGGGGATCCGTTGTCTTCTTTTTTCGTTTATGATGGTGATGGAGGTCTTGTCTAGGTTGTTGAATAATCCTCCTGTGTGGTTTAGGTTTCATGATCGATGTGAGCGTGTGGGCCTGATACGATTTGATGGTTTTCTGTGTAGCTGAGAGACATTCTTTGGAGTTTGTGAGGCAGGTTCTAGCAGATTTTGCAGGGTTGTCTGGGTTAGTTGCAAATGTTGGAAAGAGTTCCATGCTTGTTGCGGGTGTGGAGTCTGGGGAGACGGAGGAACTAGCTGTATTTATGGGTTTCTCTCTTAGTTCGCTGCCTGTTAGGTACCTGGGTTTACCTTTATTGGCGGGTCGGTTGAGGGCTAAGGATTGTACTCCTTTGATTCAGAGGATTACGGCTCGTATTAGAAGCTGGGCAGCGCGGTCCCTCTCCTTTGCTGGGAGGTTACAGCTTGTTAAGTCTGTCTTACAATCCTTTCAGGTGTTTTAGTGTAGCATCTTTGTGTTGCCTTCGTGTGTAACTCATGAGATTGATCGTCTGTTACGTAGTTATTTATGGAAGGATAGTGCAGTGAGTCGAGGTGGTGCACAGGTGGCATGGGATGAGTTGTGCTTGCCGTTGGGCGGGAGGGGGGTGTTGGGTGTGAAGCATGTGGCATTTTGGAACCAGGTTACTATTATGAAGCTGCTCTGGCTTCTCTTAATTAAATCAGGTTTATTATGGGTGACGAGGGTGGAGGCTTATATTTTGCGTGAGCGGTCTCTGTGGGCTGTTCGGAGTGAGGTTAGGAGGTCTTGGTGTTTGAGGGCTATCTTGCGAAATAAAGATAGATTCAAACATTTGGTTGTTTGATGGTTGGCGATGGTCGGTCTTGTTTTGTTTGGTGGGATCCTTGGCTGTCGGGGGGTGCGATTTTGGATTCATATGGGTCTACGGTGGTTTATGATGCAGGGAGTAGTTTGGAGGTGCGGTTGTCAGAATTCATGGATGGTGAGGGAGGTTGGAGTTGACCAACAGTGTCTTGGGAGCTTCTTGAGATCTGGGTCTTATTCAGGCAATGGGGCCGAGGGTGAAGGGGGAAGATTATTGGGTGTGGGTACCGAATGCGAGGGGTCGATTTTCTATCGCTAGTGCATGGGAGAGTTTGCGTCCTCGTCGTCCTAGGGTGTCTTGGGCTGGTATTTTGTCGACGGGGGGTGGTATTCCGCGTCACTCCTTCTGTGCGTGGTTAGCTGTGAGTGGACAGTTGGGTACAGAGATTGGTTGAGGAGCTGATTGTGTGTTGTCGGAGGGGGGGGGTGCCTTTTGTATGGGGGAAGTGTGGAGTCGCGAGATCATTTATTTTTTGAGTGTGGGTTTGGGAGAGAGGTGTGGTCTGGTGTGTTGCGTCAGTTGGGCTCGTTGCATTGGGTGGCGAGTTGGGATGTGGAGTTGAGTTGGTTGTTGTCGAGTGGGGTCGGGTAAGGGGGTGCCATAGTAAGTTATTCCGTGTTTTCTGGTGTGCTTTCATATACTACATCTGACAAGAACGTAATCGGCGACTGCATGGAAATAGACTGAGGTCGATTGTCAGCTCTAGTTCACCTTATGATCTCTACGGTTCGTGCTCGTGCTCTTCTTGGCGGGTTGATCTTCTTGGTCTTATATAGTGTGTTTACGGATGTTTTTCTTGTTGTACTTCCCGTTGTTCTTTGTTTTTGCTGTTGTCCCTTGTTTGTGGGATTTTGTTTTCTTTTCTCTGGCTTTCTCTCCAATGGTATGCGAATTTGTTTCCTTTTGTATTGGTTTTGTTCTGATCTTATCTTGTAGGCTTTGTTTTGGGTTTTGTTACCCTGTCTTTGCTTGTACTTTGATGCTATGATGTCGTGATGCCTTGATCTCGGGCTATGGGATCCCCCTTGTTGTTGTATAATAATATCACCTATTCTAAAAAAAAAATATTGACATGTTGACGAAAATTAAATACTAGGGCTATAACCATAGTATTAAATTTATGTCGATACTTTTATCAATATTTTCACGTTTCCATGAGTTTGATATCAATTTAAAGGTATATAATATTTCTATTATATTGTAGAAAAATACATGAAACATAATAATTAAACAACAAAATATCACTAATGCAAATATAATATACATAATAAACATGTTAACTTGTTTAAAAATCATAAAATATTTATTTATTAATTTAAATTTATTTTTGAATGGTTTGTTTTTATAATTTTTTCAAAAATATTAATTATTATCTATAGAAATCGAAAAGTTACCGATATTTTCTTTGAAATTTCCTTAAAAATTAAAACCAATTGGCATCCACCTTTTAAAGGTTGGCTATAACTTTGTGTTTCATAGGTCCTTTGAAAATGATCAATTTACAATTTTACCCATTTAAGGTGTAAAATTAACTAAAATTTGGAAGGGTTAATGAAAATAATTTTCTAAGGTTCAGACAAGAAGTAAATAGAAGGCTTTTGTGGAGGAGGAATTTCAAGCTTCCCTTCCAACATCTTCACCACCTTCCCCATCGACGGTCTCTTCTCCGGTTGGCTTTGAAGACACCACATCGCCGTCTGCACCATTCGATTAATAATGGCGAAATGAGCTCCACTCTCGTATTCATCCCTTAACCGAACGTCTAAAATCTCCTTCATCTTCTCCTCCACGAACGCCTTCTCAAACGCCCATCCTGGGAAGTACCAATCCGCGCTCTCCACCGTCGATCTCTTTATCTCGAAATTCCTCGTCCCACTGATTATCTCCAGCAGCACCATTCCGAAACTGTACACATCCGCCTTCGTCGTGATCGAATTCGAACCCAATTTCACCAGCTCCGGCGCCACGTAACCGGGCGTCCCTCTGATCCGAGACATACTCACCGCCGTCTCCTCGTTTTTCCTCAGTTTCGACAGCCCGAAATCTGATAGTTTCGGGCAGAAATCGTTATCAAGAAGGATGTTCTCTGGTTTTATGTCTCGATGTAACACCCATTCTAGGCATTCCTCGTGCAAGTACGCGATTGCTCTCGCGACTCCAATGGCGATTCGGTAACGGATGCTCCAATCCAGCGATGGGCTTTGTTCTTCCGTCTCTGTTCCGTCTTTCTCGGAATCGGAAGGTGAAGCTTTCACGAAGAGGAATTTGTCGAGCGATCCATTGGGGATATGCTCGTATACTAACATTCTCTGGCCCTTTTCTGCGCAGAATCCCCACAATCGAAGCAAGTTGAGATGGTGCATCCTGGCGATGATGGTGACCTCCGCCCAAAAGTCGCGGTCACCGCCGGCGACGTTTTTCAAGCACTTGACGGCGACCACGCGTTTGTCTGGCAGCTCCCCTTTGAAGACTTTGCCGAATCCGCCCTTTCCGATGCAGTTCGAGAAGTCGTTTGTGGCCGTTTTTAGCTCGGCGTAGTTGAACCGCTTTGGGCCGCCGGCGGGAAGTGATTCGAGACCAAGCGTGCGAGCCATGTCTCTGTATTTTATAAATCTCTTCAAGAATGCATAGAAGAAAACTGCCCCGGTAATTAGTTCGGCAACGAATATGGTGCTGATTATCAATATGTTTCTGGTGGTGTTGTCTTTATTTACAGGTGGTGGCCGGAGGGTGATGCGAACTGGACATGTGGTTTGGAGTTTGTACATCATTCCGGTGAAATTTGACTGATCTGTTTCAGAATTGTCGACCTTCACGAAGGCAGCTGTCTTCATCCCTGGCGACCACAACCCGTTTGACAAAATGTCTAGCTGAAGCACACACTGGGCGCTGCCGTCGAAGCTGAATGTATAACCCACGCAGCTCGAATTCTTTAAGCAATCTGCTTGACAGACTGAAATATTTGGGGTTTGCAGGGAGATTTGTTTAGCCCCACCTCTGAAACTCACAAAATCCAGTTGAAGAAACTTGGGTTTGTTCGATACGTTGAGTTTCCGGTGGCATCCTCGCCGTGCTCCGCCGCGAGAATCGGGGCTGAATCCGGGAGCGCAGACACAGTAAGTGGAATTGTAACTGCCACTACTCATACAGACAGAATTTGGGCCACAAGTATCAAAGATTTGACACAACTCTACATGTGCTTGCCAAACCACATCCCACCGCGAAGAATTGGGGTTGAAGCTGAAAATCTTGAGGTTCCCATCGTCGTCAACAATCAATTTCCGGAGGCGGGTCGAGTTAAAATCAGAAGGGGTAACTGGGATTTGATTGTTTATGATGATTTGACCTCCAATTAGGAAAGTCTGGAAGGGATTTCCAGAGGTCCAGTACCTCTCTGTACCAAACGTCAAATTAACAGAGTTCACAAACGAATATTTGCCGTTGTTGGAGACGATGGTGGTTCCATTCAATGTCTGATTAGGCAAGATAGTATTGGTGGGGAATCGGAAGCTCTCCCATGTCCCGTAAATCAAATCACCATCGTTGCGAAGGATTAATTTTGTCAAGTTTGGATTCGCAGAAACATGGTTGGAAGGCCAGAGGTTGCGACCGGAGCCGTCATTGAGACGGAGCTGGCCCGTGGCTGTGATGACCAGAGCTGCAGAACGGTTGACCGGAGAAAGACGGTTGGCGGACCACACGACGTTGTCTATTGAGATGTTGAAGTACCAAACGGAGAAGATGAAGAGATTGGAGTTGTTGGGTAGTGGGCGGAAGCCGGCGGCGAAATGGGAGTTGGGGGAGAGGAGAATGAGATTCTGAGTGGGCCGCCATGGGGATTGGGATATTGAGAAGGCGGAGAAATTGCGGGGGTTTGCCGTCGGTTGAGCGGCAGCCAGAGACGGAGGAGAAGTGAAGAAGAAGAGGAGAATAGAGAGAGGGGCGGCGGCGAAAAACATCGTTCCGTAGAGCTTTGGTAGCCGGGAACAATGGGGAGATTTAAAATATATGAAGGGAAGAATGAATGGGTCAATGGGGATGTTTCATTATTTCGTCAAATCAAACCATTTTGAAAGCAAAAGAGATTAGACTATGAACAGTGTGAAATTCAAAGTCGCGCACTACCACTAACTACTTTTTTAAATTTTGTTTGAATTCTCAATTTTCCTTCCTTCCTTCCAAGTTCGCGAATTGCAATTAAGGTGATTAGAGCAAAAACTATCCTAAAATCATAATAATCACCTCTTGTTACAATAATTTTTTCCTATTTCAAAACTCAAATTTGCTATAGATTTATTATTTATTATACCTTTTAGTATTTTACATTCATTATTTTTTAATTCTTTGCTATAGTATTTACTATTTCTTTCTCAAACTAAAATAATTTACACATCAAACACATACTAGTATAACCCAAGCTAAAATAATCTACGTCACAAATACAAACCATATTAACCTAATAATAACCAACTCCTTGTCTCAAATGCTCTCTAAGTTTTCAAATCTAATATTTATAGTATGATTTTAGTATTTATAGTTTGACATACATATTCTTCAAAATTTAAACTTGATTTTTAATTAGTTCCTAGAGTTTGAAATGATATAATAAGCATAACCAATGAAACAAATTTCTACTTCATAAAAAAAAAAAAAAAATACATGAATCGAGGGAGTAGAAATCAAGTCTTCAATAGTAATAATTTGAATCTCTATATTTTAAGGAAGAACACATGTCAATTAGTTAATATAACTTGTTTGAACTATTGCAGTAAACAAAATATATCTAACTTAATATGTATGCCATTAACATATTCATAAAAAGAATTTCGTAGAATTAAAACAACAATATATTACTTAATTATATTTAACAAAATCTGGAAGATTCAACTCCGAATCTGTATATTACATTTAAATATGAATAAAATACTCTTTGTAAACTTGGATATAAAAGTTGGATGGAATTATGTCACTTTAACTTCATTACATCACAATCCATTAGTCCCAAAAAAAAAAGAAGAAAAAAGAAAACAAAGAAAAGAAAAGAGAAAAGAAAAAAAAAAAAAAACGTAAAGAGAAAAAAAAAATTCTTCATTACATTTCATTCATCGATGTTCATGTTATCATGTACACATGCAAATTTTCACGCTCCAATCTCATTTTTAAGTACTAATCAAGCAACACGTGCAATATACGTAAAATTTCATAGTTCTAATTATTTTTTTAAATAGTGAGTTTTTAGCATATGATAAATAAATATTATACAATTTTATTTTAATTACCATCAATTTTTAAAAGTTAAATAATCTAACAATTTTTATTTTAACGTTCTCATATTATCACATTTTTCAAAAAAGAAAATTCTTATATCTAGTAAAAAAGAAATTTTTTTTATAGTAATTAAATTATCGAATTAATATATTAATATTTCAGTATTGTAATATATATATATATAATGCAATAATTTTTTCTTATGTTGTTGTATATTTATTGTAAAATCACATGAAATGATGCATTATTTTATCGTATTAATTATTACTTTCATTTAATTAGTCTTCTATTTTTCTTTTTTGTATTTTCTCTAAACTTTAGATCTCATGGAATTATTTTTTAAGAATGTAAATACAAGTATTTATTTTATTTTTCTTTTACATGTGCATCTCTTATATTGGAAGAATTAATGAACTAATTTGATGTATGTAATCATCTCCACCCCGAACAAATGTATCCAATTGGCATTATTGCATCCTATCTCGAAGAGTTGCATCTCATCAACATCAGTGCACTTATTCGACCTATGACTTTTATTTTTAAATATATAAATTTATTTTATAAGCTAAAAATGGAAAAAATCACATCCAATGTATTTCAAACAGACAACTATACTCGAAAAGTCACTACCACTCAATAAAGGGCAATATGAGAATTTATGAAAAATGTAAGAGCAAAAGAGACATTTAAAGATTCTTCTTACATAGCCCCTTTTAATATAGTAGAGATAATTTTTAGACTCTTACCTTCCTTACATTTTTAGTCATTTAAACTTGTGACTACTCCATTCTAAAACTACATATTGAGAGTAAAATTTCATAGACAACACACCAATTCAAAAGACAATTGGTTCTATACTTTGCTCTCTCTATTTTGCTCTCCCCATCACCTTTTTGTG
Source organism: Benincasa hispida (assembly GCF_009727055.1). NCBI lineage: Eukaryota > Viridiplantae > Streptophyta > Magnoliopsida > Cucurbitales > Cucurbitaceae > Benincasa > Benincasa hispida. Next base: position 29,206,364 of record NC_052360.1, read on the forward strand.
TTGCTTTTATTAAAGTCAAGGGTGTTCAAATGATCCAAACACTCGAATAATTTGGACTACTCAACCCAAATTGTAAGGGTTGGGTTGGGTTAATTTTGATTTTGAGTTTGATTGGGTTGAATTTTTTATATTCTTTTCAGGTTGGATTGGGTTCGGGTAACACTTTAAAAATTCAGGTTAACACTTTTAATATATTTTTAGGATATTTGTGTTGGGTTTTATGTCCTAAAACTTGTAGATAGTAAATGTAATATTTGACCAATCATTAATAAATATTATTAATGTTTATTACAATAAATAGTTATTGTTTATCTTGTATTTATCTTGCCTAAATAACTTTAATCTAATAAACTAACATCCTAGACCATTGTATGAGTCTTGAACTATATGTGGAGACATACGGGGATCAGTATTCAAGATACAGCCTTAAGAGTCTATAGTATATGGATAAGGTTGGGTACCTTATATTGGTGGCACTATGGATACTCTAACACCCCGAATTTTCACTTTTTATATAATTTTCGTAATTTGGCTAGTGGAGGGCATTTTTGAAAATTTCAAAAATAAATATTAAAATGAGTAAGAAAAAATTAATTATTAATTAAGTTGATGAACTTTCTATTTTGTATCTTATAGATCATTGAATTTTAAAAATATCTAATAGATCTCTAAACTTTCATCTTAGCATGTTTAATACATTCTTGGCATATATGATTTTTTAAAAAAATTAATCAATCTATTAGAACAAAAAAGAAAAGAATTTAAAAGAATTGCATGTAGAAAGATTCAAGCCTAGCTATTAAAATGAGGTTAGAATTTGGAGTATCCTATCATTGTGTCATATAGTCAATTTGATAGGTAAAATGACTTTGTTTTATATTAATATAAAATACATTGAAATTGAGAGAGGCTTGAGCCACTAAACGTAAATTCACCTTGATTGATCTTATCCATTAGTTAAAAAAGAAAAATCGCACTTTAGAATCAATTGTTTTAAAACTATAAGCACTACTATTCAATTTCAGTTGGTGAAAATGACAAGATTATTTGTTTATATCTTTGTAAGTAATAATTTTTTTTCTTGTTTTATGAAAGAAAGTATTAATTTGTTTAATAAGACTACAATTTTACGTTAAATCATAAATTTAATTTACAATTTACTATAGTATTAATTTTTTTCTAATAAAGAGGGATGAAGCTTCTTTTGTCATTTAGGGAAATTCTAATCAATAAAGTCCAACTCTATTGTTTAGTTTTCAGAGTGTCAAAATGGATTATTGAGAAAAATAATGCTATTTAAAAAGAGTGGAATTCAAACCTATTTAGATGGAAGGATTTTTTTTTTTAATTATCCAATAGGATTTTAACCTTCCAATGTACTTTATATTGAAGATTAATTCATCATTCTATTTTTTTCTTTTAATTCACCAATAACATCTAACCTCTTTGTCAATGAAAAATATTTTAACCAATTTAGGTAAAATTGAAGATAAATTTATTTTAAGTTTACCTAACTATATAAAATGGTTATTGATGAGTTAAACCCAAAAGAGTTTGAGTCCCTTAGTGATGGTGTCTCTTTTGGGGTCACCATTCTTGATTGGATCACAATTTCTTTTTATTGTTCCATCTCAAAACCAATTGGCAATGAGAGAAATAGCTCATCTATCTAATAAGGAGTGTGAGGTCCTTTGATTTTTCCAATATGAAATGCTAGTCTATTTTTCCTGGTGTAGTGTTGAGAGTGTATAGCACAATGAAGACTAGCATTGAATTCTACGTCAATAATAATGGTACTGGACATCGTGCTTATTGAATTCAATAATAATGGTACTGGGCATCGTGCCAATAGATGAATTCAAATCAATCGTTTCATGATCGTGCTTATTATTAGATAGATGAATTCAATACTAGTACCATCTATCTACGTGAATTCAATGTTAGTCTTGATCGTGCTTACCTCTCAAATCAATCTGGTATAGTGTTGAGAGTGTATAGCACAATGAAGGTACCGTTTGTCGCAGAAAAAATTATCTCACGATCTGATTGATGCAACTCTATGGAAGCATAAAAGAAGGCTTATGGTCAACCAAATGTCTTAACCATCACGACAGTAATCAGTCGGTAATGACCAAATATCTTGCCTGTATGATATCAAATTAATTTCAAGTCTAGTAATTTCAAAAATCCCATGAGTTTTACACCGACATGTCTGTAACCTCCAATCGCATCCCACTACTACGACCAGTTGTAGATATTCTTTAGTGTCAAATAACATTCCTTTTTGTATTAAACTAGAATTATCTACATATTACTCCTTTCCTCCAATGTTGATCCTCGTTCACATGTTGAATTAATAATAGTAATGTCCCAATATATTTGGGTGAACATCTCTGACGGTACAACTCAAGATCACATTCTGCACTTCTATCGTTTTCAAATATTTCATCAAATTCTACGTCAATATCACTGTCTCCATCATTTCAATGTTTAAGAATGACTAAATCTTCAGGACGCATCGACATATTTACTCAAATCTTTACAACTGTTATAGTTGACAAAAAAAATATATGTTAATACTACTAACAACCCAATCTAACATCAATATAAAAGATACTTCAAACTCTATTTTATGACCATTCCAAAAAGTTTGATATTATTTTATGACCAGTTCAAACGGTTCAAATATTTCTTTTAAAATTAAAAAGAAAAAAACAACTACAGCCCAAATATCCAGTCCAACTTATAATATTAAAACAAAATAAATAAATAAATAAAACAATTCAAATCATACACAATACAAAATCTATGGAGCACAATCCAAATTGTTCCACCAAAATAGATCAAAACTCTAGTTTTCATTTAAATAAAATAGTAGATTTATGGAGCACAATCTCATATACTGAAAAAATATAAAACAAAACATTACCTACGATAGGCAATGGCAGGAAGAACGACGACGGTGGTGGACGGCGGACGGTGGACGTAGGGAACGACAAATGGAGTCGACAGATGACGACTCGGAGAGAGGCAAAAAGTGAGGAAGTTTGTCATAGGAAGAAAGTGAAGGGAGAAGTTAATGGAGCTACTCTTGAGACCATTAATAGTCGTGGACCCATCCACAATTACCTGGTCAATATTGCATATCTATACATGTGGCAGTCTACCAGGTCACTTCCAGGTGTGCCAGATTCACGTGATGCAAAGTAAGTTGTAGATCTCGTCCATGATTTAGGTGTAATCATGTATCGGTCCACGATTACACTACCTCATTTTCATCAATACTTTTGGTCCAACCCTATTTTTGTCAATAATTATTAAAAACTTTATTTTTAAAAAAAAAATCTTGAAAATGACAAGATTATTTGTTTATATCCTTTTAAGTAATAATTTTTTCTTGTTTTCTGAACAGAAAATATCAATTTGTTTAATACACAGATTACAATTTACGTTAAATCATAAGTATAAAATATAAATGTGTCATCCATCTAATAAGATGAATGAAACTTCTTTTGTCATTGAGGGAAACTCTAATCAACAAAGTCAACTCTATTGCTATAGTCTATATAAAGTCATATTAATTTTAAGACTGTCAAAATGGATTATTGAGGAAAATAATGCTATTTAAAAAAGAATTTGTGGATTTCAAACATAGAATGTTTTGTTTTGTTTTTTCTTTTTTCAAGTGATGCAACTATTTTATTTAAGGTTGATTTTCAAAAATAGAAAAATAACGAAAATTATTTATACAAAATAATAAAATTTAATCTTTTTTTATAGAGTTGATAAAGACTAATTGAAGTTTATCGGTATCTATCATGATAGAAAATGATAGAAGCCTATATCTAATAAACGCTGATAGAAGTCTATAAGTGTCTATTGGTATTTTTTTTTTCTCTCATAAAGTTGAGTTCATTTCTATCTTTTGTCTCGTGAAGTAACTTCACAGGACAATCTATTCATCTTCACAAGACGTTTTTATTTTTTCATAATGTTGTAAGTTTGTCTCGTTAAGTAATTTCACGGGACAATCTATTCATCTTCACGAGACATACTTATTTTTTTTCATAATGTTGTAAGTTTGTCTCGTGAAGTAACTTCATGGGACAAAAGGCAGAAATGAAAGGAAAGTTGCAAAAACCGCCCCTGAACTATGGAATTGATTACAATCACACCCTTAAACTTTCAATTTGATCCATTAACCTTTTGTAGTTTCAAAATGGTTGCAATTAGATCCTTTTATTAAATTTAATAAAAGGACCTAACTGCAACCATTTTGTCCTCAATGCAAAGTTATTAATAATAGATTCACTCAACTAAACAAATATAGAAACATAGAGTAGGTATTAGTATTACCATTGAAGTCTATCATTGTCTATCTGAGATAATATTCTATCTCTGTCTATCTCAATTCAAAGTTATCAATAATAGATCCACTCAACTAAACAAATATAGAAATATAAAGTACCGACGATATAGGAACTATAGAAACAAATATTGGTATTTACCTATCATTGTCTATCTTAATTCAAATGTACCAATAACAGATGTATTGATGTTAAAGTTTTTTATAAAATTCTTAAGATAGATAGTTGACATACAAGTAAATTATTAAATAAGCATTATTAAAATAAAAATAGAAATTAGTGTTTACTATATAGAAACATATATAGAGTGCAAACCATATAAAAACTATAGAAATAGGTATTAGTATTTACTATATAGAAATGATAGATGGTTATCATGTACTCTTTTATGAAGAAGAAGTCGTGGGAAGAGGATGGGTATCGAGCGTGAGCAAGGATATCGAGCCGATTGATGGGTAATCCGATTAATCGTAATTAATCGGCTGATTATCCGTGTGGGCTAGGGATACTTTTGGTATTTCACTACCGTGGGTTGAACTTTTCTTCAATCATTTTGGATTGAGTTCAAATTTTGCTATTCATATAAATATTTTGAGTTTTTTCTTACATTTGAAAAGACCCCTTCTTTCACAAAATATTAGCAACAATGTAGGATACTTCGAAAATTATTTGCAAAACTAGGGTGAACTTTTTGTCCTTACTAGATTAGACTCAACAAACAAAAAGACAATCTACATAGCATCCATTTTCTTTAATTCTTCTTTCATTTTTTAACTCATTTTATAAAAGAGTTCATATGGCATATTTTTTTAAATCATCCTCTCATTCTCTTTAATTCATCTTCTCAAAGTTAATATGCTATCATTATTTTTACTAAAAGCTAAGACATGACATTTTATAAAAATATTAGAAAAAGACTAGGAACTAAGAAATCTATTTGCTTCTTTATTGCATGTGAACAAAAGATGGTATTAGAAATTTAAAATGAAAAAGTGTAAGGATCTAAATAATATTTTAATTGAAAGTATACATTAGACAATGATCCAAAATTCTTAACTCAATAAAATGTACCAGATTTTCTATTGTGAAAATAATTTCTTATTTTATGTCTTTAAAATAAAAAGTGAGAAATAATTTGTCTTTTTAGAAAAAATAATTAATTAGGATTTAAGAATAGTATAGTCTTAAGGCGGTTTTTAACATAAAACTAAATATTTTCTATAAAAATAATTAAAGTTAGTTACATAAACTTTATGGAGGAGTTTTACAAACAAAATATTCTTATTCATAATTAGAATAGTTAAATTAGTTACACAAAGATTTAACAACAGTATATTCTTATTAATTAAAGTTAGTTACACAAAGATTTTATGGCGGGTTTTTACAAACCTTGACTAGTTGTACTTGGTTTTTCAATACTAGTCTGAAAAAATGTGAAAATAATTCAAGGTAATATTTTGAAATGATAGGTTTTTAAGGTTTTATTGAAGTACACAATTGTATTACTTAATTAAGATTTAATTTAGGTACGTTTATCAATTCGTAATAAAAATTGATGTAATCATAATAGAATTCCAAATGTAGTTATATTGCTTTTGATTACATTTACTTATAAATATGGATTTTGTCACACATACTATTTTCGTTACCATTACTTTTACCTCTAAGGATCAAACAATAATGGTAACAGTAACAATAAAAGTGTCAAAATTCATTATTTTTCCTTTGGGATAGTAAGAACAATGGTAATTATAACAATAACATTAACGATATGACGTAAATTCCATATACAATTGAATTGAGTACCCTTCACTCACCAATCAATTTTTGTTTTCTATTACAACTTTGGAAGTGGACCCATGTCAGTATGGGTACATAACACAAGTAAACAATAACAAAGGTAATCAAATGGAACTTACTTTTCACATTATCATTGATTTATTACGTTTTACTGAGGGTTAAACGTGGCCTTAATGTAAATGTTAAATGGTCAGAAAAAGTAAAAGAATACAACCAAATGTTGATTCACCCTATTCATTAATTGACCGAGTAGTTGTAATTCAAATTCTTTTGTAAAGACGCGGTTTAAGTTTTGTTGCAGTTTTTTCAAAAAAAAATAAATAAATAAATAAATGCAACACAATAAAGACAAAAAATTCACTCTATTTTTATAAAAAAATTTCGAAGTACTCTTTTTTTTAAATATAGAAAAATAAATCAAAATATTTACAAGATAGAACAAAATTTTAGAACTATCAATGATAGACACTGATACACTTCTATCAGTGTCTATCAATATCATTAATAGTTCTAAAATTTTACTATATTTTATAAATATTTTCAACAATGTTACCATTTAAAATATCCTTTTTAATTTTGCCAAAGAAGTCTAATTTAGTATATAATCCACAACCAACCAATAACACACCATCAAAAGACAAATCAAACTACTCCAAATAAGGGGGAAAAAAGAATAAACTTGCGATTCTAGGTCCCCTTTGCAAAGGAATGAGCTAGATAATTACAATCCTGCCTCACATGGGAACAGAAAACCCTCTCTATTACGTTCGTCAAGGATTTAACCTCTTCTATGAAGTAAGAGACCTCGGTGTGATCGATATCATAGTTTAATGATAAATTTTTTGAAACATTAAGAACAAATTACCTACAAATGTAGATCATTTGTAACTTCTACTTATTTTTATTTGTAAATGTTACCATCAAGTTTACAATAACTAGTGTGTATATTAACAATGAATACTGCTAGAGACATATAACGAATTTCAAAAACCATGAATTTAAATGGCTAAAGTTTAATCATGGTAAAAGTCCAAAGCTAATTGACATATAATATGTTAATGAAATATACACCATCCATTACATAGTAAAAATAAATTCATAAAACATGAAAAAAAAAAAAAAATAAGCCATTTGGGTTAAAAAATACTCTTGATTCCTGAATTTTCATAAAAGTAACCATTTAATCTCTAAACTTTGGTTTATAATGATTTAGTCCCTATATATTCAATTTTGTAACAATTTAGTCCCTTAACTCTACTATGTAACAATTTTGTCCTTATACTTTTAAATTATAACAACTCAATCCCTAACATTAATAAAAAATCATCAAAATTAGATGTCAGTTTTTAATACTTTATGATGTAAACTTTGTATTTTGTAAAAAAAAATATTAAGTCTCTAATTAGTTTAACGTTTTATTTATGCATGAAATCTCATTAAACCTTAATATTAATTTCTACACAATGGACTAAATCGTTACAAATTTTAAAATTTATGTTTGAACGGCTACTCAGCGAAAAGTGACAGGAACGGAAGCTCAAAATTTAACAGCAGTGAACAAAACCTGTGAAAGGCTGAGTCGCGGATCACACTCTCTTTAAGACGCTTCGCGGCTCTACCTTTGTGCAAATAGTTCAGAAAGAATGTCATGTCGTCTCCAAGTTAAAACAACCCAGATCAGATCTGTCTCAAAAAGAATGTCATGCTCACACCCTTCTAGACCATAATCGAAAGACATAAAAAAAGGAACATGTGAATGAGAAAGAAGATAGAACGAGGAAAGAGAGGAAAAACAGATGATCTGTTAATAAAAGAAATTATTATCCACCTCATCCGATCAAACGACAGCGATGCATGTATGGAAAGACCATCAAACCTTCATTTGCCTACCTCCTCATACCTTTTAAAACTTAAATACCTCTTCACACCCAAACCCCACGAGAAGAGGTAAAGGTAAACAAGGAGCATCTTCTTGTTGTACCAACAAATGTGGGATTCTCTACTTTTCTTTTCATTCAAAAATAAGAAATTTTTACTCAATGACTAGTAAAATTTAAAGACTAAATTGTTACAAAATTAAAAGTAAATGGACTAAATTATTTACTAAGGAAAAGTTTAAGAATTAAATGGTTAGTTATATAAAAGTTGAGAGATTAAAATGGATTTTTAAGCCACATTTCTGTAAATAGTAACCTCGAAAATTCCATCACATCGATTGCATAAAATTTCTTGTAATCGGAGCACTTGTGATTCCCCCAAAACTAAGAGATTATCAAACGGTTATTCGTTTTGTCAGATTGCATAAAATCAAACTCCTAATCCAACTTCTTTAAAAAAAAAATGCATTTACCATTTCATCTTTGTTTCTAAAAATCCTCTCTCTTAGTCTTAATCCATTCATACAATGCAGAGGAGATTCCGGCGAGTTCTCACCACTGTCAAAGAAAATTGTTCCGTCGGCTACGCCAAAATCGTCACAGCCAGTGGATATTCCGACGTCGATCTCATAGTCATCAAAGCCACCGCTTCAAATGACTCACCGTTGCCGGAAAAGTACGTTCAAGAGCTTCTCACAATCTTCGCCTTCTCTCCCCCGTCGTATCGATCCTTTACCCTCAGCTTTTCCCGTCGATTTCGAAAAACTCGCTGCTGGCGAGTTGGACTCAAATGTCTGCTTCTCCTCCACAGATTGCTCCAATCAGTCCTCGACAACACTGAATTCCGATTACACCTTCTTCGCAGCCGAGCTAATGGCTCGATTTCTTTCCATCAGCACCAAATCCGTGAGGATGAAGATTATTCCTCTTTCATCAGATCCTACGCTCGGTTGCTCGATGAATCTCTGAATTCCGATTTATTCTATTACACAAAAACACCAGATGATTCATCTGGAAACGAAGCGAACGGAACAATTTCGAGTAGAATCAACGAAATTAACAGAGTAATTGAAATATCGAAACCGATGCAGAACCTAATCGACAAAGTAATCGATTGCAAACCGGTTGGGAGAGCAGCACAAAGCTTCACAGTTCGATTAGCGATGAAGCACATAGTCCGCGAGAGCTTCAATTGTTATCAATCCCTCAGTCGGGAGATCGATTCAACCGAAGACAGTCTTCTTCAACTACCGTACCGGAGTTGCATAGCGGCGATGGAAATATACAAGAAGGCCGGCATTCAAGCAGACCGACTCTCGGAGCTTTACGATTGGTGCAAGTTGATGGAAGTGTGCAGCATTCATGAATTCCCTGACATCAATCGTATACCGGAAGCGCGGATCGAAGCCCTAGAAGCATCCGTGGGGAGGATGTGGCAGGTGACGGAATCTTCGTCTTCGTGTACCAGCTCGAGCGCATCAAAGTCGTCGACGACGGGTTCTCCGGCAACGGGGAGTGAGAATGGAGTGAAGGAGAGGACAAGGGGGAAGCCATTGATGGAGTTAGAAGAAAGGAGTTGGGAAGATTTGCTTGAGGCTTCTGCTTCGTTTACGTTGGAATGGGATTCCTTTTGGGAATGCAATCGAGAGGCAGAAAGAATGGAATTCTTCGACCCTCCTCTTAATCCCTTCCACCATCATTCTTTCTTTCCAACAAATACAACAAAATAATTAGGGAAATATATACCTCAACTCATAATTCCGTGCATGAAACTTATTATCATATCACTTTAATTTCTAAACACTTATGAATCCATTTATATTCTTAATCATAGTTTTCTTTGAGAATCGACCATATATTTATTCTAATCCCATTTATATTTAAATAAGTCACGTATTTAAGAATTAATGCATTAATAATTTTTAGAGATAACAGTAATGATTGATATTAAAAAAAACTACTATGTGAAAAATTCTCAATATATGTGATAATGACATTAATAATTTATGAAATTAAACAAATTAATAGGAATCAAAGTTAACTTTTTGAAATCATACCAACTAAATTCAAACCAAATCAAGGACTAAAATGGAACTTTTAGAGTTATATGGAAAAATGCAAATTAATAGTTTTGCACAAATCACAAGAACTAAATATATAATTTAATCTAATCATTTGATTCTTATCATATTTTGTTTTCTTGAGTATAAATTGTATAATACGTAGGAATGAAGAGACTAAAAGTTAAAACTCCTACCACTTTTCAAACAAAATCCTTTATAGAATTTTCATAATTTTTTTAGTTCAAATAGGGATATGAAATTTAAACCACAAATCTCGTTGTCACAACATAACTAGATGCTAATTGAACTATGTTCAATATATTTTCATAATTAACAAACAACCAAAAAAAAAAAAAATCTGATTTCGGTATTGAATATATCTCATTATTATAATACCATGCATAACTTTTGACATTCGATGTACTTAAAATCTACCTTGCTTAAAAAATAAACAATTACCGTTTAATGATAATTTGAGTGTAAAAATATCTCAACTATTAAAGTAACTGCATAAAATCGAAAGTTTGAATGCAATTATAAGAATACCTTTAAGTAAAGGACTTTAGAAACGTTCCTTATATAAGAAAATCAGATGGTTTCAGAAAGAAGCCTCGTAATCAATGTTTCAGAAATGGAAAAGCAGACCATAAGCAATGAACAGAGTGATAGAAATTGAATTAGTTGAGATCCTTTCCTCAAAAGAAAACCGTTAATGAAACTCATGAGGGTGATTAAATAGCACCCTGATCTAAATTGGGGTGAAAAATTTTCTAGAAAACAGGGCAGGGGGAACTATCATGGAACGGACGGGGAAAAATCCCTACGTTCACACTAATCTTGAATAACTCATACTACTCATGGCAAACAGAACAAATATACTCGGCGGGGGCCTAAAATATGATACACAACTTTATCCTAATCTAAATTTTAAACAAGTTATAATACTTCTCAATGGCAGAACACCCCAATGTCCTGTCCTGTCCGATTATGAATTGGTCGTCATTACGGGAGCATGCCATCTATTACCTCTCGGCAGGCTCACCGACTTTCCATAAATTACAACACCGTCTCCCTCTCCATTTATAAATTGGTCAATACATGATGATTGGACGCCTGGTCTCTGGGGCAGCTTATATACCATGTTTGCAGTGCTCTCCCCAACAAGGAATGATCAAGTGTAACAAGAGCTGATCAAGCAGCTTATTTCCGATGTCTCCGCTTCTGATCTGCTCTCATTCTCTTCTCATCATCCCATTCTCGATCATGCATTCTAAATTCTGGTTAAGGAGTAAATAAAAATTAACGAAATAGATGAAACTCAGACCACTAATAATAATGCACAAAGCGAGTTGTGATATAAAGGATACAGATCAGCTTCACGTCTTGTCATCTTGTTGACCACTTCTTTGCCGTGAATTCTCAAGCCTGGGTCATCCAGGTAACCAGCACGCTGCATCATAACTCCCTTCCGGTCTCCTCTTTCTCGTCCATCATAAGACTGAGACACACCACCACCCATGGGGGGTTGTGGTGGGCCAACAGGAGAATATTCACCAGCCTCAACTAATGACAGATGCTCCCTTTTAAGTTTTCGCCTCTTAGAGGCGGCAGACGCGTCCATGTCCTCCTTCAAAAGGTTTGCCTTTTCCCTCTCCCTCTCCCTGTCATCCACCTACATGAACGAGAATAAAACTTACAAAAATCATGACTACTAATTCCAGGTTGGCACACCTAGATACATTTGTTAGCCCAATTTAAACAAAAGAACCCAAGACCATCTCTAGAGGAAACTAAAGCATCTGTAATTCAGATCTAAAAAGAATGTTTACTGGGCTACATCTTTTCGGCTTTGTCACACGTAAAACTTGAGAGTTAAGACTTAAGAGTAATAAAACATAACTTTCCATTGACATATAGCCTGATTTCCTTACCATGATGGGAGTATGTTACGTATTACGATAAGAAGAAGAAAGGCATAAACCATCTTGGCCCAACCCAAGAAACTGCAATCCCTTTTCAAGAAACCACAACCCAAGAAATTGTATGCCCTTTTCTAAAATCGGTTCCTGTTACAAGTCTAGATAGATAAATGGAAACATTCCATAGTACTAATTAGGGTTTAGTGTTTGTCTATCAATTTTCTGAAGGCAGAGCACTAAACTAATCACCTTTACGGGGGTGTCAACAAAATACAAGATTAAGTAATATGATGTTAAGTACAAAAGGTTATATGACAAACCAAATAAATTGCAATGAACTTGAACAAGCATTACCTTCAATGACATCCCCACGTCTCTCTCTTCTCTCTTTCTTTCTCGAAATTCCTCTTCCCTTCTGCGTTTTGCATCATCCTGTGAAATTAAATTTTCCTCTGATCGTCTTCGTTCCTTCTCTTCATGCCTAGGAGAAAGCCTTTGAGCATGTCTAGTAGTTCCAAACCTCCTATCTGGATCTTCTTCTCTTCTCCCACTATTAACAGATTGAGGGACCATGTGTGGAGGCAAGGGTGGCGGAGGTGGCAAGCTCTGTCCGTGGAACCGATCATCAATATGAGACTTCTCTACAGTTGAATCACTGTATCGTAATTTGCTCCTATCGTCTTTATTTCTCTCATCCTTAGATTTTTCGGGATACCTATCAGAAACTCTCTCCACCTTCTCGACTGAGCGCTCTCTTCCATATCTTTCTATTGATCTGTCTCTTGTTCTTTCTACTGAAGGATCATCTCCACGGGACTTTTCAGGGCGCTCAACCCGGTCTCTGTAGTCCCTATCATACCTTTCATTTACTTTATCTTTTGTTCTATCCAAAAGTTTGTCTGAGCCTCTGTAACCACTTTGTTCATCTGTTCCTAATTTATCAACATCTACAGATCGTGGGTCCATGGATCTATCTTTGTCAGAGATACGAAAATCCCCATCTACATCCCTGATTTCACCATCTCCTTTCCGGCGTTTACCTTGTCTGTCTGGTTCTTCTGCGGGACTAGCTCTTTTTTGCAGCTTATCACTAGATCTAGAACCACCGGCAGAACTTTCATGCCTGGGAGAATGAGCAAGTCTGGAAGAAGAGGATCTGGCAACATCAAGAGCTTCAGTGCCATCATCCTTCACTGATGAAGCCCTAGCATCAGATGTCCTCCCAACCCCACTCTCTGCCTTCGATTCATTAGTGTGACTATCTGAAGCTTTTACCGATAAGGACGAGCCTTTAGTTAATGAACTTTGTGTATTACCGTTTGGCATAACGGAAGAAGGTGCATTGGAAGAACTTCCATGCCTACCACCATCTGTTGCATGAACTGGAAGCTCCCTTTCATTTGTCGAAGACCCAGGATTCTTGCCAGCAGCTTTTCCTGATCTAGTTTCATCTTTTGAGATATCTTGTTTTGGTGCTTTATTAAGAGACGCAACAGGCGCTGATCGTTTTGCTGGAACTCTTAACTGTTAACATGATAATATAAAAAGTCATAATTCAATAGGCACACACACACAATCGAATGCTCACTAAAACTATAATTTAATACTACCTCCGATTCAGAAGAGGTCTTTGAAACAACTTTTGATGAGCCCTCATCCAACATCCTACTTAAGTCATCACCTGGTTTCTGACTTTCCACCATTCTTAAGGATCCTGAATTCACAGAAGTTGAGGGTACCAGTGGCTGGGAATCTGGCCCGTTCAATGTTGTGCCTTTCAGTTTCCCATGCCCAAGCTCAGATTTTGGAACAGAGAGACCATCTATTTTATCCGTTCTCACATCAGTAGTTCTTGACCTCAATGAATGATCTTTGGCCATATTTCCAGAATCTGAATTAGGGTTGGTTAATGCAGTGGTCTTCCCTCCACCAGGTTCATTTTGGGAGAGATAAATGGAATTATTTTGGCTAGCAGCTAAATTACCAGCCGAAGGCTTTGATGCAAGAGATGGTGCAATCTTTAATTCAAGGTAACCCATGCCAAATTCTTCATCCGTAACCCATGAAGGCTGCAGAATGAAAGAACGTCAATTAAGCAATTAAGTTTGAGAAGGTAAACACACAACAGAAAAACCCAGAAAACCTTTCTAGCAGCCAAGGCTGCAGCAACGCCAGTAGCTAAAACCTTCAAATCTTCTCTTTCATCGCTTTTGATCTTGGCAACCTACATGAAGAGGAAGAATTCTTAGTTTTTTTTTTTTTTTTAATTCCAAACATAACTTTCATTATCGGGAGAGGAAATACAAAAGGAGGAAGAATTCTTAATTGACACTAACAAAGTGAAATTTTTCTTACCCGTTTCTCAAGGTTGATCCCACTCTTTCTAGTGACGGGAAACACATTGGAAATTTTTGTTAACATTATAAGAGCATTTCTAATTTCCATGTATTCAGTAGATTCCAAGCATTGTATCAGTAACCGTGTAATTCTTTGACTCCACTTCCAATGAACCTATAAGAAAAACAATTAACGGATTATTAGATAGTGACAGAAATATATACGTACGTAAAAGTTTAAACCAAATATATATATATATATATATTATACTTGAAATGGGACATTGGATCCCCAATACATTGAAAGTTGAATGATAAAGGAATTAAAATTGAAAATTCTCTATGAGTAGAGAAAAACTCAAGATCTATATGACCACAGAATAATGAAAGAAGCCAATCCTGGAGAAACCAAGCCAAAGAAGATAATCTTGCAAGGTAATTTAGATTACTGGAGTTACACTACAGAACTGACCGGAGTTACACCCCTACAGCAAATTAGTTATCTGATAGAGCGCTAAGAGGGGGAAGAGCGATTGCTTTTTACGTCATAATAGATTTATGTATAGGATATATTATTTTCCCACTAGTGCATTTCCTATATATCTCAAGAGATACAGTCTAATAGAACAACTTAATCCTAAACAAGAATTGGAAAAGAACTACATAATTCAAGCAACCTATTATCAATCTTCATTAAAATGTACATAGTATATGCAAAAAGCAATCAAAAGATGAAAATGGCAGAAATTCAAGTACCTTGATGAACTGGCCGTACGTTACTCTTTGGCTATTTGGATACCTATAATAGACAGCGAATCCAGGCATATTTCCACATTCACGTTCATAAATGGATTCATCACTCTGACAAAACGATTGATCAACATGAACAACTGAAGATGGGGAAGAACCCAGTAACAGAATTCAAGCACTTTGCTGAATGATGTATAACTTTTTTAACTTCATTTGGTCTTGATCATGATAAAGAAAGATTAAGTGATCAATTACCTTCCAATGATATGCTATCTTTAGTGTCTCATATAAAAACCTTCCAAGCCTGCCGGCTTCATATTCCGTACAGCAGCATATCATGGGTTGCAAGGTTTTACATATCAAAACATCAATATGGTTGACTGTATTGAAAAATGGTGTTCCAAGGGAATGAAGAGTGTGCACAAACATAGCACAGTAGACAGCGTCAGGCATACTGAATGTACAGCGAGGAAAAATACAACGCTGAAGGAACTCCATGTTAATTTTCAGAGTATCAGGACAGGAGCTCAACCACTTATCCTTTTCACGAGAAAGTCGTCTACGAACGGATGCAACATTTTCTTCATGCTTAACAAGTTCATTGGACAGGCGATCAAGAGATTCTTGAATTCTTTCTTTGTCTTTCTTCCTTTTGTTGATTGCAGAACTTGAGTTATCAGAGAGCTCTTCTAAAGCTTTAAGAGCAGAATGCTGCTTAGCAATTTCAGATTCATATCTACTCCGAGGAACATAAAGATCGTAGAGAGTGAGACCCCAAAATGTGGTATAGAGATCTGGAGACAAGCTATTCCAAGCTTTTGGAGGTAACATAGACTTCACAGTATCAAGCAGATCTGACCACCTATTGAAATAGAAGTTAAAGAAAATCAAACTATACCATCAAAATCACAAAAATGTTAAACTCCCTATTTCTGTACGTAATACATCTGACTAAAGTGTCAGAGTAGTGTGGCATTTCTGTACGTCAATGCTTCTGAATATCATTGATATATGAGAACAGGGATAAAACCCCCGAGAAAAATTACATCAGGGATTGCCCATTGCTCACTAAAAAGGATAAGCTAAAATGACTAAAAGGATGCTTATGAATATCTTACATTTAGCCAAACTAACAACATAACGTTCTGTGGAATGAGAATCAATATCTTGTATGATTCCTCTGAATGCAAAAAGAAAAGGACACGAGGAGAGGTTATACTTCTCAGCAGTTGAGGGAGAGATTACAACAGTGAAGGAGTAAGAAGTCGAAGGAGAAATAACACTTCTCAGAATCCTTAATATTATGTGCCCAATAATAATAATAATAATAAAATCATTTTAGTTCTAAACTCAGATCCTATCACAGTATTAAGGAACTACATGTTATCAATAGCCTTTAATTGTGCATAGTTTAATCATCAAAATATAGAATAAAGTGAACAAGCAAATCGAGTACATTTACGTCTCTAAAGCCAAAAAAGCAAAGGTCCAAGCATGTAAGAAAAGTGAGCTTCAAAAGAAATAGATCTCTTACCTCACAGGTTTCTGTAAAGAACCAAGATCCAATACAACATCAGCAGAACATTCTGCAGGTTCCAGATCAGAATTATTGCCTACAACATTTGCATCATTTCCATCCAGTGGCCAGAAGATATCAGAACCACCCTGACACTTAAATAGCCTCATTATTGGCCGAAAAATCAGGAAAGCAACCTACAAAAGGGAAAAAGAGTCATCCAGAAGTACTTTAAGAGCATGCAAAAGAACTTTAAAGCATATATATTGAGAATTTAAATCTCATAAATAAAGAATAGACAAATATCAAGAGTAGTTCAATTATGAGAAAACACACGCACACACAAAAAAAAACCCCAAGAAAACAGAAGCCATATGATAATGACACAAGCAAACGGACCTCAGGATCTAGATGATAAAGATGGGCAAGATCGTTGAGTGAGGGAATCAACTGAGCATAAGCCGAAGCAGGTGTAACTGCACTGCTAAGAAATTCCACATATTGAAGCAGAGTTCCATGACATCTATCAAACTGCTCGCTGACCATCTTTATATAAGGAGCATCTGCATTTATAACAACCCTGAAGGAAATAACTCATGTTAGACCAAAAAATTTGCTAGTTAGAACCAAGTGGTAGTGGAGGGGAAGAAAAGAGAAGAGAGACGAGACAAGACAAATAAATTGAATTACAGTTGCACAAGCATGCATAAAGAAGAACAGAGTAGTAGCAGGTAAATGTAATAGACATCTCAAACGATTGAATTATGATAATTTTACTGCAAGAGGATTGTTAATGGAAATCATAACTGAATAGCATGCTAGAAGGCACAATAATGACACCATGAGCAGCCAAGTCGGTAGTTAACTTATTCTAGGAGGTCACCGGGGTGGGGGTGGGAATAAGAAACAAAGTGGGTCAGGGTATGATCTTTTTCCCGTTAATCTGAAGTGGTTCAAGGGCATGTCAGAAAATTTAAAATATTTAATGAAAAATGGCATCAATCCCCCAACACCTACATAATATACCCCCAAATTGATGTATGAAATTTACATTTTACAAAAGAAAAAAGGGGAGAGAAAGGGCCCTTCTCGTTATCAAGCAGGAAAATACAATATCCTTATACTTCGCAGAATACAGTGAAAGTAATAAAGCATACAATGAACGGTGTTGAGCAATAAGTAGCAAAAGAGGGACCGCCAATTTTGGTTCATCCTTAGGAAGCAATGAGTCACGTAGTCTGTTGCTTGACTTGATCAACGCCTGCATTATTTAAGATGGGAAACAGCAAATACTGAAAGTTCTGACAGAAAAATGTGGCCATCATAGATCAAACAAAAATAGAACGATATAATAACTCTAAATCAATCAACAAACCCTCATGCTTTGTAGTTCAAATGGAATATAACTTTTAGATAACAGAGTGTAAAATAACAAAAAAGAAAAACAAATAAAATAAAAACAATAATAATAATAATAAGAGTGTAAAATCACAAATAGTACACAAAGAATTTGATTTAAAAATCTATAAATATGCATTAATCTGATGATAGGATGTGTCTAGGTCACATCAGTAAGAGCGTGACAGACTAACACACACTAGCTCTTTGGAGCTTAGGTACAAAGTGGAAAGTAATATTATACAATATCATGATAATGCTATAACGAAAAACAAAAGAAATCAGAGTTTTTGTAAGAAATGATGAGTCTTTTAAGAGCATTCATTGGTTTCCTAATGAAAATATTTAAGAAGTAGCTACTAACTGAAAACTCCTAGCTTGCTACCAAAACGGCAAAACCCATCAGGACTCAAGGTAGCCCTACAGTCATCGACTTTTACAACCTTCAATGATCAGTATCAAATTAACAACGGGTAAGAAGAAAATTATATTGCCAACCAGTCGAATACCTTGTTATTTCGAGTAACTCCAAAAGAAGTTGCTTGAAAACGAAGTGTCTCACTTCCTGCCATAGCATCCAACTGCTCCTCTGTTAGGTTTTCTGTGTATTGGACATTAGCCATTTGTTGGACAAGTTCCTGATTACATTACAAAAACATATCTCAGAACGTAGTAAAGTAACAAAGAATGGTGATAAAATATCTAAATATCGTGCCATGTGGCTAGCACAAAGCACCCCTTGTAGATCTGTACCTGCAGGAGAACTAGCTCAATTCCTTGGCCTTTTTTCAACTGATTAACGAGATACTGAAACAAACCCCTTAATTCCATAGATGGGTACTTCTTACACCTACCACCAGAAAAAGCCCAAGAAAGTCATCAATAAATTTATGGTATCTGTGGGAGACAAATGTGCCAAATATCTGCATACGCAAAAAGTTTTTGATCTACATTCTGATGATAAAACAAGTAAAACTATATAGAAAACTAATGTTCCTTTAAAAACTGTTAAAAAAATGACACGGGTTATACAACAGTACAGCACATCTTAAATCCAGTTTTACCATCAAATTTTACAAACAAACAAAAATAAATCAAATAAATAATGATAATAACCCAGTTTCACTATGGCACTGAGCATCTCAATAAATAATGCTGCACTGAATACATATACAAGTATGCAAGTTTAAAGCCAAAGAAAAATTTGACAACATGAAAATGCACGAAGATGTTCTGGAATAAGCATAGCAGAGAAAGATCACAAAACAAAAGCTCCTTGGTGATACATATGAAATTTTCAAAAAGAGGTAGAGAATGAAAGGCTACAGAAATCACCAATTGCTCCACATTGACCCATTGAGTAATTGCAACATTGGATTTCATCTAATAGACAAAAATATCATATTCTGAACTTGATTAACTGTATCCACATCATTAAACATGATTCTTATACATTCAAGCTAAATTTCTCAAGACAGTAGAAAAACAATTCAATCAAATGCTCAACCCTATCTTTCAATCTGGGGCCTCACAACTCTTCTTTTTTCTTTTAAGGAGAAACAAAATTTTCAACGAAAGATGAAAAGATAGAAAAAAAGTTCAACAATACCAACTTCTGAAGGGAGAGAAAGGAACAAGCAAACCAAAAATGTAAAGTAAAAGATCCAAAAATTAGAAAGTATTCAGAGGTAGAAGAAAAGGAAAATCAAATACTAAGATATGAAAAAAGCTACTCCATTGTGTAAGCACCACTGGAAATGAAGAAACAAATAATCCAAATATCCAAGTTCTTCTGTTCTTTCTTTTTCTGTTGCAAACACAGTACCAAATTGGGTAAAGGAATGTCCTGCGGTTCCTCCATGTTTTTCGGCTTAATCATTATCTATGCCACCTACGGGATGAGAGAACAAATAACTGATCTTTTTTAGGGATTTTCCAACCTCCACAGTACCATACATAATGTGGGAAGGACAAGATCACCTTGAAATTATTAACATACAACCAAAATATGTTTGAAATTTTAGTAACCAATCTGACATGATCTATTTTCCATTTTTTTCTAAAAGCAATTGAGATAAAAATGAAAGAATACACGGGCAGCTTGTATTTAAACTTTTAAGGAAGGAGACATGCATAACGATTTACATAGAGTCACATGGACAGCTTCCTTCAATGAATATTTTTTAGTATAAATGTTAAAGTTTTTCTAAAGAGCAATAAAAGGAGAAAGTCGAGAACAAGAATGTGGAAAATAGCCGACTTGATTAGTTCTTCTTTTCGAATAGGAGAATTTAAAACAATATGACAAATGTAAGAATTTGACACGTTAAGAAGAACTCTATGGGATTGGTTGCAATTCAAGATTACATGTAAATAGTGCAATCATTTTTTTTTTTGTTTTTAATATTGAGGATGTATATAACATGGTTCATGATTACTTTGACATAGTGCAAACGTACGTCTCTGCTTTGGTTAATATCAAGTATGTACATATCATGATTACCTATTCAATAAAAGAAAAAGAAAGCAAAGTTCACGTCCCAATTAAACCATTCCCACTCCTTGGACCTCTGACTCGCCTCAAAACCCTCAAAAGGATTCCAATAAGAAGCTCGAGTAAAAAATAGCAGCACAGAACTTCTGACTGATCCTACTCAGTTTCTGTTTTACTTCAGTTTGCTCCTCCAATCCCTTTTTAAATGTACAATATGCTATTTATCAGAAATCATAGCATACATTGAATGTAGGACCATGAAAGAACCCGACTTTCCATAGAGCTGCAATGAAAGTAGGCAAAGAAACTAGAATTTCCTTGATGAACGACCCTTTTGTACAAGAATTTCATGCTTCGACCAAGTCTGTGCCTAGCTGGAATGTGGAATTTTCTATAGGCATAGCCAGTACAAAATTTCAAGATCCTCAAAGAAATTGACAGCATGGAAAATTGAAGCAATCAAAACTGATAAAAATCTTCAAAGTGACAAACCCATTTGTGCTTTTTCAACTATAAGTTGAAACTAAAATCTTCATGTGATTCATTATAATTAAGGAACTCCATATCCTAATCAATTTCTGTACGTCAGGAAACTTGTCTTCACTAGAGCAGTTAATAGCACTTCTCTTTCAAGGTTCAACCACTCAGAAGCCAATGCACCCGACAAAATAACAATTCACCTCCCATTTTCACTGAGCTAGTTACAACCTTAGCCCCATTTACATGTAAGGTCATATAAATTACTCCCTTCCACATTACTGGATCTTGCAACCATCAAACTGTTTACTTTGTTTCTCTATAAAGTTTTTACCAATATCTTGATATTTAACATCTTAGCAGATCTTGAACAAAGGCAGCATAAGAGAGCCAAAATATCAACTTCGTCCTATCGCACCCTGTGTCTTGTCAATGAAGCAACAACTGGGGTCTTTCACCTCCCAATCGATTATATTATCATGAACTTGAGAAGGAAATTGAAACCCAACTTCAATCTCGATGGTCAAGTGACTGTCATAACCCAATTGAAATATTTCATCATATAACTGCGGCCCCCAAAAGCCATGTATGTCGTTCACAGAGAATATCCAGGAAGCAAGATTAGGTAGTTGAATAGATCTGAAATAGCTAATCAAGGTTCAAAAGTTGAGTTGTCCATAACGCCCTCAGTTCAACTAATCAACCTTTGCTGGGTGCAGCAACCTGGATATTAAAGTGTGGCATTCCAGGTATAACCAAGGACAGATATTATGAAAAACTCAGACAGTGATGCATGCAAAACCAACAATAGAAAATGATAACCGATTAGCAATTGCCTAAAGCAGAAAAAGAATTAAAACATCGAAACTCAAATATACCAGGAACAACCCAAACATTTTAACCAGCATTCAGCTAATTATTGTGGAAGTTCCCCTAGACCGAAGCCAGATAGACACATCTACTTGAAGTTCATCTCTTACAAAATTTATAGCAAGTGTCCTAAAACGTAAAAGCACATCCTCAACAGCAGAAATCAGCATAAAGAAAAATCAAATGCTTTATATGGGAAAGAAAAGAGAGACGTACAGATGACCCCAAAATGAGGCTAATGACTGGAGCCAATCTGAGAGATTAAGGCCATCATCCTTCAACTTATCACGCCCTCCTTGTGCCAAACGTTCAATTACAACATATTCCAATATGTCATACTCAAGCTGCAAAAAAAATGGGGGAAATAATTATTAAAACATCTTGAAAATTAATAGTTCACAATTTACATAATGTATCCATGAAAATACAGAATAGTTTATACCTGAGTCAAATATTTGAATGCATCTACTACCGGAGTAATCATATCCCTATATGCCTCAATCTGCACAGAATGTCATTTCAAGCATGACCTCTACTCTAAGAAATTGGAAGGCAAGATATATCTAATTGAATATAGATAAATCAAACAACACCTGGTGTACTATTGTCCGAAGGACAGTCATTGGATTAGCATGAGCAAGTTTTGCAACCATCCTACCCAATTGCTTCAAGTTCTCCTTAGCCAACCGCTTCAAAATCCTCCGGGTATCCAACTGAGAAGTAGTTGGTCGTGGTTTATATGATTCTGAACTATTATAGAGGAGAGGCCAAGAAGAAATATATCAATTAAACAGTACCTTTGCAGTTTGCCTTGCAGCCAAAACCATTGGAATCTTCTCATCATCTCTCTCCCATTCACCATATAAACGATATCGCACCTAGGAATGCACGAGATTTTATATCAAAAGCACTGATACAGATTTGGACTATAATACGAAAGAAAGGAACAGTTAAATTCTTAGGCTACAGAATCAAGCACATAGGATAAAAACAAAATAACATCAATCTCATAGAAAGTTCAAGTTTGAAGAGAAGTGGAGGTTTTCTGGCAAGCCGAGGTTTTGTACAATGTTCAGGTTTGTGGGAGAAAATGAACAGTAGAACCTTTAGGAGAGTGGAGAGGGACTATTGCGATGTATGGTCGCTCGCTAGGTTTTATATTTCTCTTTGGACGTTGCTGACGAAATCTTTCTGTAATAATTATTTGTTCCATCTCATTTTATTTGTTGGAGTCCCTTTCAAGTTTCAAGGTTTTCAATTACTAATAATCAAATTCTTTGATAGAAGCAAATGGTACTAACACAATGATTTACCTCATAAGGAAGAAGATTCATTACTTCCCATATTCCTTGACCAACAGCTGGATTGGCAGGTATCAACTGTAAAGAAGGAAGTAGGCATGTTCCTAAGGCTTCCTCAATCCTCAACCTAGCTTCCTTTAAGTGAAGATGAGGAACCCGATTTCCAGCTGGCATAACAAGTTCAAGATTTGGACCACTTTCCACACTGTTGACAAATTCAATTGCTGATGCATAATAACCTCTCAGCACCCTACAAACCTGCAAAAAATTAAAAATGTAAAAATAATAATTTTAAAAAAAAATAAGGTTGGAAAATTAAAGGGTAGTGATTGGCGAACGCATTACCTTCTGGAGCAGAATAGTATCACGATAGAGATAAGGTCCAGCAGCGGTGAGCATCTGGAAAAGTTCTCTCGGAAGATCTATAAAAGAACCACCAACTGGCAAATTTGTGGTATCAAAAGTATCAATGCTAGTTCCCGAAGAAGCCCCCAAGCTCTGATAAGGATTCTGACGAACAATAGAGTATGCAGAAGAGATTGATTCTTCAATGAGCCTAAGAAGACACCAAAAAAAAAAACTGATACTGGAATCCAGGCTCATATGCATGTTTATATAGATATACTTCAGCATCAAATCAGAATTACCTAAACAAGCTGTTACAAATTGGAAGATGTTCCACTGGATTGAGAGGTGAAAGCCGATCAAACAGTACATGTGCATGACACCTGCCAGGAAAAAAGAATAAAGCTAATAAAGTCTACATTCTGCTTGGTTAAGAGGCGAGAGCTTCAACTTTTCTTTCACAGGATAGGAAACTTGTATTATAGACTAAAGGCATACAAAATGATGATGAGCCATCTCAAAGAGCCAAAGAGATCACAAAAAGAATTCCCAAATGGCATGAAATCCTCAACCACCCAACTCTTGAAGGCATGGAATTTGGCATAATGTTAAAAGGACTCCATTTTATTTCTCACACATACAATCAGGAAATAGTTGATATGCTATATTAACATGTAATCAAATACATGTTGTAACAGAAAGATGGAAATAAAGAACGACCCAATCATCTCATGCACACGGATGTTCTTTTACAATTACTCATGCACAGACGTTGACTCAGAGAAGTGGATTTGAACATCAAAGTTGGACCTTCAATGTTACTATCAATTACACAGACAGAAGGAAGGCACAAAAAGTTACATCACCATCATATACAATGTTAAGGAAATTCAATTTTACGTACCAGTCACCCACAGAAAGAAATCCAGTAAGCAAGCCCAATGTTTGATTATTTTCCAGCTCTGGAGACCTTTCATTGACTGCCTCACTTTCCATGTCAAGAGCAGCAAAAAGATCAATGCTTACATCTCCTTGCTTTTCGTCATCCATTAGATCCTTTCCAGTTGCCGCAAGATTTATTTTACCTATTCTGGTAGCCTGTAGAAATTAATTCACATTCGTGATAATATATACATCGAAATTTTAAAAAAAATAAAAATTAAAAAAAGGTTAGCCCTTCTAAAACTTCTAACTTAAACTCACCATAAATACTGGAATTATAATTTCATTCACAAAGGCCCACAATCTATGTGTAGAAACTGCCACGTAGCCAACAGGCTACCCTAATAGAGTAATTAACAAGTAAATTGAATTTCGTCTACTGCTGAGGATGGTGTGGAGATTAGAGTCGGAGGTAACTGGTAAGTACTCTGCTTAATCAGCTTCTTCGAAATTGCATAAGAAAAGAAAGATTCTTGACGATCTTACTTGCAATTCTATATGGAAAGGAGCCACCCCAAAAAAAGTAGCTTTTCCTGTGCACCACCGTGCTTGAGAGCATTCATACTAATGACAAAGTTCATAGAAGATATCCTAACTTTGGTCTCTCTCCAAACATGTGCACAGGAAGTTCAGTTAATCTTGTCCAAGAAAAATGAAAAAACTTTGAAGTTCAGTAGAAGGGCTTGGGAGCATGTTGGCAGCTTGTTTAATTTGAGTTGGTGCATCCCTTGTTCTGTTAAGGTTTGGATGGTCGAATCCCTTGGTGGAAGAGGTTTGAAAGACAAAGTCAGCGTGCTATTAAGCAATGTGTCAAATGCTATTTCGTGGTTGGTATGAAACTATGGAAGGAGAGAAATTAAAGAATATTTTCGAATAAGTATAATTCTTTTAAGTATTTTTGTGAGCTTGTACAGTTTATGGCTTCTAATTGGAATAGCCAACACAAAATCTTTTGTAATTGCACCATTCGCTCTATCAACCTAGACTGGCATTTGGAAGGTCTTCTTGTAATCTCCCTTTTCTGGAGGGGGCTCCTTGTTCCCTGGCCTTCTAGATTGTTCTCTGTTTTTTTTTTTTTTTGAGGAATGAAATCTTTCTGATATTATCCCAAAAAAATTAAAAATTAATTAACTAATTGAAAATAACCAACCCAGCAAGGTGACAGCGAGCTATTTGCAGGTAAGTTATCTTGCTCTAAAAAAGAACACATTTCTGAGTTTAAAATGCACCAGAGGACCTCTAAAACTGCCAAGAAATTAACCCTTCCAAACAAGAATCAACTGAAATACATTCCATCTCATAAAAAAAACATAACATTAAGATTCTTCGAATCATTACATAATCAATGTATTGATTCTAAAACCTGGAGTTTATAATTCTGAACCTGATTTCCATAAATTTCAAGCCAACAAAATACAGAACATTTTTTCCTTTTGGAAACAATGGATGCATTGATGAAAGATAATCCCTCATAAACATAAAATGTATAATACATGATAAGACTCATTGTACACCTTTCATGATTATGATATCCCTATGGGCACTTATCGCAAATGAAGCCATAACAAAGGAATCCAACCTACTCAGATTCAATTGTAAAGATATTTTTGGGTAACCAATCAGATCGGGCATTGAATTTGCTGTGAACAATACCCAAAAACTGTGGACCACAATTTTATGTCCTTTGTGAAGAGTGTTAATAGTTGAGTTTCCTGAAAATTTTGGTTCTTGAAGAAATAACATTTCGAACAAAGAAAGAAGGCCGCCTCTTACTTTCTAGTTTCTACAAACTTTCTTGATCAAATAAAAAAACCATTGATAAGAGAGCCATGACGGCATCCATCGTGTCCCCATCGACAACGGATGAGAAAACCAAGTGATAAGCAGGAAAGCTCCCAAAAATGACAAAGACATCAGCCACAAAGTGATTCCAAATAGGGGTAAAATGATCTACCTCCACCCACTAACAAGAGATCAAACCTCAATAGATCCACTCTCAGACCCCCTAAACAACTCGTTATTCCGCTCCCCCCCACCCGCACAGAACCCAAAGAATAGCACACACCACGGCCATCCATAAAATGCACCATGGAGGAGGAACTTCTAATCATATAACTAGAATCTCTATGTCAAGCAGGCGAGAACCTACACATCTGAAAGAAAAAAAATCTCACATAGCTCGCGAAATCACAATACCAGAGAATGTGATCCAAGTCTTCCTTCACTTTCTAGCAAAGAATATAGCAAAACGAACCAAAAACCGAGGGAAGCTCCCTTGCAAGCCGATCCATCGTGTGTTAGCACGGCCGTGTAAAATTTGTCCAGTAAAAACTTTACTTTCCTCGAGATCTAATCGTCCACAACACCGAGAAGATCGACCCTTCTAGACCCTAGATTCTAGGAGAGAAGGGTAAAAAAAATACGAAAAAAGAATTTGCACAAGAATCCCTCCAAAAGATTGGAACTCCAGACCCTCAAATCCCTTCTCCAATGCCTAAAAGAGTAAACCTTCGAGTAAAGACAAAAGAAAGGCCACATCGATTGCTCCTTATTGGAGAGAAAACGACTAAGCTCAAAAGAGAATGAACACGAGCTCTCATTCCAAACCAAAAAATTAGACACGAAGATTTTAAGAGACAACAAGTGGTAAAGATGAGAAATAAAGAACGAAAGGGTTTATCCCCCACCCATTTAGCTTCCCAAAAGTACTTGTCATTCCCTTCTCCTAACCATGGTTTAAAATATCAAAGTGGACAAAAATATTGAGATCTTAATTTTACAAAAATTTCGAGGAAATATCAATAGAATTTTGATGTCAATGGATATTTCTGAAAAAAAAAAATTAAGGCTGTTAGGTAGAGAATTTGAAAATAAGGGATTCAATGAAAACAGAGTTGTATTTTATGTTTTCATATATGTGTTTGGTAGCAGATTCAGAAATTAGATTCTAATTTAAACAATGGTTTAAAATGTGTTTGATACTATATATTTATAAATCATAAAACTAGTTGTAGTTACCCACTAATATTTAGTTGACAATAAATTATTATTAACTTATTTATGAATATGATTTATCTTAAAAAAGATTATATAATAATTATTTTATAATATTATATAATTTATAATACATTACATATTACATATTACATATTATATTTTTTAAAAAAAAATGAATTGAGTTTATAACATGATATATTGTATTTCTAAATGTTTTTATCTTTATTTAATAGAGTTCTACATTTTAAAATTTAAAATTCAAAATCTGGATACAATGAAAATATAAAAATGTTGTTTTCAGAATTTGCATTATTTAGATCACAAAATCCAAAAACAATTTTCAAAAAAAAAAATCAAGGTTGTCTACCAAACACATATTTTCTAAACTCGATGAATCTAAAAACATAAAATAGAATTTGGATTCTCTACCAAATGTGCCCTTATAAAACCAAAAAAATGTAAAAATATATTTTTAAATTAGTAAATAAACATTTTATGATTTTTAAACAAGTTAACATGTTTATTATTTATTATTATATTTACATTGGTGACATTTTATTGTTTATTTTTATGTTTCATGGATTTTTTTACGATATAATGGAAATGACGATTCACTCCTCTTGTCGATGTTGAACCCATAGAAATGTGGAAATACCAATGACAATATTGTGATGTTGACAAAAACTTAATGCCATGACCCACCACACAATGAACAAGATGAACAAAAGAAAGGATCTCCTTTGAAATATCCTTCCACAAGTTTTTGGTAGGTGCCTTTAACCACTTTCATCAACACTCAAAAGAATGGGGACCATGTTTACTATCAATAATCTTATGCCAAAGAAAATTGGGCTCATGGTGGAACCACCACAACCACTTGGCTAACAAATCTTTGTTACAAAGCCTTAAATTCACGATCTCTAACCCCACCACCCCCCCTCCCCCCAAAAAAAACTCAATCAGCTTCTCAATGATCTCCCACCTAACCAAATGAGATCCCTTACCTTTTCCTTCCTCCTTTCCCTTCCCAAAGGAAATTATGCATCATCTTCTCCAGAAGCTTGCAAACCTCACTCGAGGCTCTGAATACCACTTCAACACATTCCTGAATAAGGCAAGTCTAACAAGTTTAGAAATAAACCTTTCTATGAGGTAGCGAGTCAATTGAATACCAAAAAGCTTAGGATTTAAATTACTACCGAGAGAAAGACCAAGGTAAGAAAAAGGCTGGCAACCAATACCACAACCTACCATCTCCATCCACCTCCGAAGCTTCTCGTCCTCATAGTCGAGACCTATAACACAACACTTGCTCCTATTGATTCTCAGCCCAAACATATCTTCAAAGAAGCCTAAGATATGATTTAAGATTAAGAAAGAATCCTCTTTACCGAGCAGAAAAACATCGTATCATCAGCAAATTGAAGTTGGACAAGAGCCACCTCATTATTTCCCACCCTAAAGGACTCGAGAATATTACCATCAACACATTTTAAAATGATTCTACTAAGGACGTCCACCACCGAAGGAAAATGGGGGATTGAGGATCTCCCCATCTAAGACCTCTCGTGGCCACCACCCGACCCCTAGGGATTCCATCAATAAGGAAGGAGATTGGATGGTTGTGATTGACCCACGATATTCCATTAATAAGGAAGGGAAAACTCACATTCCTCAAACATTCCCACATCCACATCCTCCACATATATCCCAACCCCTTTTCTAACGCCTTGTGCAGAAAATTCCAATCCACAAAACCGTAAGCTCTCTCAAAATCAATCTTAAATTTCACTTCATCTTCACCTTGAACTTCGTAATCCTCGATTGCTTCATTGTTTTTTTATGCCCATTAAAATTTTCCTTCCTTATGACCTCAGCAAAATCAAACTTGAGAAAATCTCTCTCTTCTTTCAAAGAGGCATTTAGAAGACCTTGAACTTCCATCTCATTGATCTCATTAATCTTGGCCAAGATCTCACGTTCCTTAATTCTAATGTCCCCAAAGACGTCTCTGTTCCAGATCTTAAGCACCCCTTTCAAAGATCTCAATTTTCTCATAAAGCAATAACCCTTCCATCTCCCCTCAATGGTCGAGTTCCACCACAAAGGTAACTGAGCTTTAAAAGAAGGATGCTTAAGCCACATATTCTAAAAGCAAAAGGCAACAGGCCCCCACTTCTAGGAACCTGAGGATAAAATAAAAAAACCTATCAATCCTACTTCTCACTCAACTATTAGACCAAATAGACATACGATTCAACAGAGGGGCCCAACCAAATACTACCCTTGATAAAATTATTAAAACTTTCAACCAAACTAGTAACCCGCCCCTAGGGAAACTTCTCACCTTGGAAACAGGTGATGTTAAAGTCATCGGACACACACCACTTCAACCCACATAGCCCAAAAAGGTCTCCCAACTTGTTCAAGAAATTACTTCTAGATTTGGTCTTAGGAGGACTGTAAACTCCAGTCACCCTATGAGGAGCCACCACCCAAATCCCGGAAGGAAATAGAAAGCAAGAACACTCCCAAAATAGATGTTGGATAAAATCCCATCCAAGAAGCTCCAGTCAACTTTATCTATTTTCCCCTATTTACAAAGTTTCATTCAACTTTACAGTGAGCCTTCCCAATTTCTAACTTGGAAATAAGGACTCACTTTTACTTCCTCCACTATCCATCATCTCGTCATCAAAAACAACATTTAGGATTTGTACCAAAAGAGTTGGCAAAAATAATTAACTATATGATTCAAATAAAAAGAGAAAAATTACATACTCAATACACAAAGTAGCCCGTCAAGATGCAAGAAAAACTAGCTAGCTCGTGGTGTCCTAATAAAAGTGAAAGAACAAGGTGACTATGGAAAATAATGCTAATTAATATTTACTCAATAGCAGTACCTCATCTAGTCGTTTGGATGAAAAGGAACCATAATGCTCAAATGCCTCATCCTCCTTGGGAAGTAGGTGCGCATATCTACAGTAAATAAAAATCCATATGAAAAAAATGACAGGTAGACTTTTCAAAATACAACTTCAAAACTAAAACACCAGATAATGCACAAGGGAGAGAAAATCAGATACAGATAATAAAAGAGACATTGGATGAAATGTTACTTGTAAAATATTGCCTGGATCAATTTCCAAACTAGTAAAAAGGAAGGTAAAGACGGCTGGGTATGCAATTCCAATCTTGATTCTATTTTATGTTTACAGACCCATTGAATTTTTTTAGAAAGAGATTCATTGGATCAAATGGATTTACTGAATATCTACTTAGAATAAACTTTTTTTTAGATCCTATGATCCAAATAGTAAGACTTTTGGAAACAACATTTTTATGTTTTCATCGTATCCAGATTTTGAATTTGAAGTTCTAAAACAGTCAATAAAGTATAAGATATTGGAAAATAATGATTATACAATTTAACAAAAATGGGGTTTAATTCCTTGAGAAAATGGCTTGTATTAAATTGAAACTAACATTTAAACGTATATACATATATGTATCTGTACTTACATGCTATCAAGATCAATAAACTTTTCCTTCACTAGTAACGCTGTAAGCTTATAAAGTCCAAATGGAACTGGTGAATTTACTTCAATACGCTGATAATACTGAAATTTGAACCCAAGGATTTGTGAAGCATGAGACTGCCCAACAAATACAACATCATGAGAAACTTTAAGAGTTCGCTTATATCAAGTATTAGCAGGATTAACGAAGTCACTTTTTCATGACTTGTAAGCATCTTTTACCTTGGGAAATATTGGTATTAGCTCCACGAAAACTCTATTTTCCGGCTGCAGTTCAAAACACTCCAAGACCTGATATAAACGCATCAAAAAATGAAAATTGAGCAGAGAATTTCTTTAGAAAAAATAATGAAGAGGTAAAAATAAAATCGAAAATCAAAGATTATGTAAAATAAACAAGAGAATGACTCACAATGTCAAAAACACGGTTTGGGTCCAGATCAAAATGCCCAATCAATGACTGCAGAAAGCTTAACGATCAATAAATCGGAAAAGTTTTATAATATACATAATATATTATATATTATATATTATATATTTATATAGAAGAATAGCTAATTTGATATCATTGTGCATGCGCATGTTAGAGATAATTAAAGATAAAACACGCAAAATGGAAGTTTACTACCAACCTTTATAATACCAATCGTTGAACCTGGAAAACTATTATCTGAAGCGTCGGTGACCCGGCAAAGAAGTGTTACCTAGGAATAAGTCCAGCACCACAGTAGATCAAGTACGAATTAGCAAAAATATAAATACACATTGAAAAAACTGAATTCAATTACTAGAATAAGAGTACAATGAATACGTCAGGTCCAAAAGTTTATGCATCTCATGATTTCATTCGCCCCATCATTAAATCTCTCTTTGTTCTATCAAAGACAAGTATAAACATCACGAAGACAGAAAAATACTGAATCCTACTTCATCTGACAAAGAGGTTAAAGGAAATACAATTCTCTTAAAATGTATAAAGCTTTAAAATAGACCAGGAGTTCTATCAAGAGGTCAGGGAATGCATCATTTTCCTGGATATCCCTATCAAAAATACTACTATTGCTCTCTAACCATAATGCCAAAAATTGAAGTAGTCACATAAATCAGAAAATTGTGAGTTGGAACTCTCAACTGCTCCAGCAAAAGAAGCTGCCCTCCCATTATTTATCTCCAAATAGATGTGCCCTGTGTAAAGGAGATTGGGAAGACCTTCAGCACCTTCTTTTTGACTGCTGCTATGCTCAAAATTGCTGGCATTCGCTATTCAAATTGTTCAATATCAGCTAGGTTTTTGGAAGAATATTCAGAGACAACGTTTTGCATATTTTGGTGGGACCAAAACTCAAGAAAAACCAGAAAATCCTGTGGAATAATGCAGTAAAGGCAGTGCTGGCAGATTTATGGTTTGAAAGAAACCAGAGAGTTTTCCATGACAAGGAAACTCATTGGTTTTCCGGATTTGAGACAGCTTGTTTGAATGCATCCATGTGGAGCTCACTCTCCAAGGCTTTTGCAGACTACTCCAGCCAAGATATTAGCTTGAATTGGTGCGCTTTCCTCTCCCCGGAGCACTAATGTTGCTGCCTCATATGGCTGTTTCTAGGAATCAGGGCTGGTTGCAATTTTCTCAGATGGCAGTAGCTTCTTCTTTTAGTATTTTATTTTGAAATTCCCTGTTTATTTGAATTAAAGTTATCTTAAGTCTTAAATTTCTTGTATTTGTATTGCTTTTTGATCATATACATCTGGGCTGTATTGTATTGATTATGTCCACAATTTTTATCGTTCTTCTTGGAGATGATGGTGGTGCTAAGGGAGTGTCAACCTAGTTGAGATGCATCTTCTGATCCTAAATCTTCCCTTTTATCATATCTCTTGTACATTGAGCATTTGTCTCATTTCATTATCTTAATGAATAAAGAGACTCATTTCCTTTTCCATAAAAAACAATGGCCCAAGAATTGAATAATTGGATCAGTTTTTTTCTTTAATAAATAACCAAGCTTTTGTTGAGGGGAAAAAAATGAAAGCATACAAAAAAAACCATAAAAAACGGAGACGACCTACAAGATAGGGCCTCCAAACTAAGATTACAGTAATGTGGCACAAGGTGAAAGTGGATCACAAAGATTTCCACCTAAGTGGATCAGTTTAGTTGAACAAGGTGAATGTGGATCATAATAATTTCCTGAAAAGCAGCAGGGATTAGGTGTTCTGATTAGTGATTACGACCCAATGTGGAATGATTCTCGTGCACCATCATCCTTATCTCTCTTATAAAAATGATTGTATTATTGCAAACTCTCCTTATCTCTTTATATATACATACATACATACATATATATATATGTTATGAAAACAACTTCCATTGAGAAAAAATAAAAGAATGAAGGTATAAAAATGAAAGAATTACCATTTCTCTCTCTCTCCTTATCTCTCTTACAAAAATGATTGCATTATTTCAATTATTATGAATAGAGTTTTCGATTGCTTAATCCAAAGATTCCGAACAAAGTAAGAGAGAGAGAGAGAGAGAGAAATGGTAATTCTATGCATGCAAGCTTTAGATGATTTGATGGTTGAATATTCTGGACAATTTTGTGGAATATTAGGTGTGTTCATGGCTTAGGTTTTGTGATATTCTAAGGAGGCGTCTGTGTTAGAGACGTGTAGAGAATTTTTCTGATAGAAGCAACTACTTTCATTGAGGAAAAATGAAAGAATATACAGACACATTGAGCTAGGAATCATCAAGACACCAGAAATATCTGACATTCTAAGAAATGTCTAATATTACAAAAGAAAAAAGACAATAATAAAACCTTTGTTTTAAATCTAATTTCGGACATAAACAAGTCTTGGACACAGCCTAAACACGACTAGGCAAAAAAAAATTATCCATCCATTCTCAATCCCAGGAAGTTAAACAATTAAAAATATATAGAGAGAGAAATTCTATAACAAATCTAATCCTTCTACGTTGATCATTCCTAAACTTTTAGGACACATCTTCCTCTAATCATAGCCAATCCTTCTATATCTTTAAAATCTTCAAATATTGCTATTTACAAGAACAGAACTCCATAGTGGGGGCAGGCTGAGCCAAAACGTCAGCCACCAAAACATTCTTCACTGCAGACAAGTGGTAAAGACAAGGAAAAGCAAAGCAAAAGGGTTTATTCCTCAACCACCTATCTTCCTATAAAGAAAGTATCCCTCTCATCCCCAACCAAGCAACAGAAAAATGGAGACAAATAACGAGCCTCTTCTGCAATACCTGTCCAAAGAGACATGTGCATGCCCAAACCCCATTCAAGGTCCATTCATAAAAGCACAGACCATATCTACTTACAATAACCACGTGTCTTGGGGTATCAAGTTTATAGTAAAAAATGTCAGAAGCCATTTAGCTAACAAGGCCTGTTATATGAAGTCAAGTTCCCTATGATTATATATTACTGTGAGGTGGGTTTGGTTGGTTCAACTTCGTACGCCAGAACTTAACCAAACACAAGTGCTTCGTAACTATCTACTTTTCTTATCAATCAAGATGGGAAAGCTTTTGTTTGACCCCAACTTAGGAAAAGGGACATTTAACATTTTGTCCCTTTTGTCCCTTTTGTCCATTTAGGTTATTTAGTTTTCCTTGAGCCTTTTTTAATTTATTTCTCTCGCTGTTCAATTAGAAGAAATGTTGTGAGAACTAAACCATTGAATAACCATACACCTTCAACATTGAGAGAACAAGTCTTCTAATTAATCAAGGCAACAATGAACTAACTAAGAAGAAAAGC
Source organism: Benincasa hispida (assembly GCF_009727055.1). Lineage (NCBI taxonomy): Eukaryota > Viridiplantae > Streptophyta > Magnoliopsida > Cucurbitales > Cucurbitaceae > Benincasa > Benincasa hispida. Next base: position 29,241,152 of record NC_052360.1, read on the forward strand.
ACAAGGACAAAGCACTAAGTATTTAATTAATATCATACCAACTTGGCATAGCCCTCACTTTCCTCCCGCAGAAGATTAAACTTTGTTTGCTGATAAAGAAGACGAGTATTTACTCTGACCTGAAATCACCGATACGAACATATATATACATCACTTTTAAAGGTTTGGCCTCTATGCTAAAATGCTTTAATGCTTTATCAAACATGGACAGCAACTTAGGTTAATGAAATTACATAGAGAAGCTTCTGTATGTCACTTTTTTTAAAAACATTTCAACAAAAAATCTAAGACGCCATCGGCCATTCTCCTGCTATTATTATAAATGGAAAAATATTTAATAAATCAACAACACTATGTAAGTCTAAGATGTGAACAAGTTCAAAATTGAACGACCAAATGCTTGTACAAAAACTAAACAGATGGTAAAGGAAAATAAAATGCACATCAATATCCAAGTCCAGGTGGCATTATCTATAACGGAGCTTGAATCTTATTACAACTATCACTTACCTCTTTATTTTTCAATTCTTGCGCCTTAATCTTTATCATTTCAGCCTCCCATAGAAATTCTTCCTAAAACCAAGCAAATTCAGTTTAGAACTTCATTACTACAACAAATAGTGCAGCAAACATTGAGGCCCACAAATAAAAAGAGACTGGGTGGAAACAGTGAAACGAGAATGAAATACAAACAAGATTAATTTTATATATCAATATCACCTCACATCGCTCCTGAAAAAGCCTCAATGGGACAAATGCAGATTCAACCAGCCACTTAGCCTAGAAGAAACAAAAAATAAAATGCAATTGGTATTATGAGTTACAATTATTATTATTATTTAAATAAAAAAAAGGTAATGATGGAAAGGAAAATATATGGTAACGGGGAAAAGAATAACATTTCTAATAACTCACTTTACCAAATGTAGTACATCAAGAGGATAAGCAATGAAAAAGCATCAAATACCATCACAAAAATTGGTAGAGAGATCAAGTTTGCTTTTTAACTATTGACAGCAAAGTTTCATTATATGAAATGAAAGTATTACAACCAGAACCCAGGACAAGGGCCTCTACTACTAAAGAAGGTTATAAATTAGAACTGCTATTGATGATAGTTGTTGAGCAGAGTAATATAATTACAAAATGGTTTGGTTTAAGTTGTCATAGTATATATGTGTAGATTATCAGTCTTTTGTCCATCATTTTAATTTTATTATTCTTAGTTTGGGGATTCTATATATGTCTATGTTGCAGTTATATCTTATGTAGTTCAATCGAAGACTACATTCATCCTTAATTCATCTAAGGAGCCTTTGTTAATTTTGGAGTCAAGTTTGATAAATTTCAACCGTACTAGAAATCATCAAATGCATCTTCTTCATCATATACGCTTACTGCTATCACGACCATTGTTGGTTCAAGCAATATGCATCGTGTCTTTTTATCCTCATCTACCAAATGGGTCATAGCCCAGTGCTATTGCTATTGATCATAGGACAGATGATCATTTTCCACTCTTTTGTCATCTACTGTCTACATACCTCACCAATTTTTTTTATAGAAACAACTGCTTTCATTGAATAAAAATGAAAGAATACAAGAGCATACAAAAAATCAAGCCCACAAAAACCCGATAAAAGAAAGAGCTTCCAACTAGGAAGGATATTGCCTAGAAAATAATTACAAAAGGTCTTTGAAATTGAAGCCCAAAGAGAAACATAAAACCTCACCAAAGACCAAACCTCGCTTGGGTCCCCTCCACACCACAAAACACTCTATTGTTCCTCTCCCTCCAAGCACACACCCCTGCAAACCAAAGAAAACGACCTTTTTCTTTGAAAGACGGATGGAAAAGGAACTCCCAGATCATCAACCGCACATCCATCTTACGAGCAAGCACAAAATCAAACTCCTACAAGAAAACATTCCACACAGATCTTGCGAACTGATATTCCCAGAGAAAGTGATCCAAGTTTTCCTCCGCCTTCCAACAAATGTTATAACAAAAGGTCCCACTAACGAAGGCATATTTTCAAAAAACTATTCATCGTATTCACACAACCAAGCAAAACTTGCCACGAAAAGAACTTAACTTTCCTTGGAATCTTAATCCTCCATAAAACATCAAAGACCAATTCAACAACAGGAGAGGGATCCAATTAAATTCAAAAGAACGACTTACTAGAAAAGCCTGCCAAAAGGTTAGGACTCCAAATACGAACATACCTTCTCCCAAGCCTAAAGTCAAAACCCTCAATCAAGGAAAGAAAAGAGGACACCTCCGCCGTTTCCCTATTGGACAATGGCTAACGGAAACCGAAGGAGAAAGAAACAAAATTCTCTAACCAAACCAAAATTTTCGACACAAAACAATTTTTCAGAGAGGACAAATGACATAACCTAGGAAATGCATAAGAGAGGGGTCTATAACCCACTTAATGATCTTCCAAAAAAAATATGTCTTCTTACCTTCTCCCACAACACCAAAGACAAGATGTGAAAAAGAAGGTAGCTGAAAAGAAATATCTTTCAACAAATTTTGATGTGTCTTTTAACCCTTTTCGCCACCCACTCAAAAGGGTGGGGACCATGTTTGCTCACAATAATCCTCTGCTACAAGGAATCAAGCTCAAGGGTAAAATGAAACCCCAAAGCCATTTAGCCACAGAGCTTTGTTGCGTATCCTAAAATTTTCAAGCTCTAACCCCCTTATTCACAGCTAACCAACTACTATTGCAAAACTTTTCCCTTCCTCCACCCCATCCTAGAGGAAATCTCTCATAAGGTTCTCGAGTTCTTGCAAATCGAGAAAGGCGCACAAAAGAGAGAAAAGTAATAAATGGGGATACCACTCAGCGTCGACCTGATAAGTGTCAACCTCCCAGCTTTGGAGAAGAAGCTTTTCTTTCACAAAACTAACCGCTTCCTTATCTTCTCCATAGGGCCATCCCAAAAAGAGAGAGCTCTTGGATTACCTCCAAGGAAGAGGCCAAGGTAGGAAAAAGGAAAGGAACCAACCTCACAAGTTCACAACCAACCAGATTTGCCCATCTAATAAGCTTATCTTCTCTTTGGAACTAGCACAATAAACCTCACCCCATCTCTTTCTTTGTATATGTTCTACATGTATCTCAATTTTCTTCCAACTTGATCTTTGTTAGTAAACTCCCTTTTGACCTTAATCTTTATATCTCATTTTATCCTAATTGTTGTTTGTTTCGGTATCAAGATTATTAGGCGAGGACATGAATCTAAAGAACTTTTACACTTCTAATCATAAAGTACCAAAAGATTCATTTCCACTATTTCAATGAGGAGTTGTTTCTTGTTTAAAAAAAAAGTATCACAAGTTCCGGTTTGTTTTGGATTATTTCTCCTTTAGCTCCACTGTTATCTAGGTCATTCATCTATCTCAATATTAAGAAAGCTTTGTCCCTAATTTCATAATTTGTCTATATTGAATTGTGACTCATATAGTTTGCCAAGTTTCATCAATTTAGTTCAAGACCTAGAGTCGAAAACGAGCATGTTTTCCCTTCAAGTTTGTTCGTTTAGATATTTGGGGTCTTTGCCAATTGCGCCAAAGTTGGATTTCAATATTTTGTAACCTTCGTTGACAATTACTCTCATATGACTTGATTATATTTTAAAATGAATCATTCTTTCTGAGTTGCTTCCTCACTTTTTTAACTAGAGACTAGATTTTCATTAATGAAATGAAAAGAGACTAATGCTCAAAGACTCCACAAGAGAGATAAATAAGAGAAAAACAGCAACAAAAAGTAAAATATCATCAACAAGATTATTCAAACTCAGTTTGGTGTTTTCCTTGAAGTTTTGAGAAGTGACAATGTTGGTGAGTACTTTTCTAAAGCATTTAGGTCGTACCTATGCATGCATAAAATTATTCATCAATCAATCTTGTGACAAGACTCCATCTCAAATTGGAGTTCCGGAACAAAAAATAGGCATTTTCTAGAAACTAGAACAACATTAACCTTTCAAATGTATGTTCCAAAGTATTTTTGTGTTGATTCAATTTCCACTTCTTGTTTATTGATTAATAGCATGCCTTTGTCTATTCTCTTCTTCTTCTTTTTTTTTTAACAAGAAACGAGCGGCTATAATTCATCAAAGAATAAAAGAGAACAACCTAAAGGCAAGGGGTCAAGGAACCCCCCCCCCCCCCCAAAAAAAAAAAAAAAAAACTCTATTGAATAATAGTTTCCAATTGTTAAAAAAATCATGGAAAGACTATAGTTACAGAAGAATTTGGTGTAATTTGTACACCACTAAGAGGCTGTGTTGTACAACCACCTAACAAGAATCAAAAAGAGCATACTTCTCTTCAAAAATTAGCTATTTCTTTCTTTCCAAATGCACCATAAGAGCAAGCGAGTAACACATCTCCAATACCAACGTAGGCGAAACTATCAAGCCAATCAAGCATCCAGTCATCAACTTTGTTACAAGGCAGCAGAGCAACCCAAAGTTTCTAAACAAAAGAGACCACCCTTTATTGGCAAACTCATAATGAAGGAATTAGTGATTAAGAGTTTCCTCATCTTTCAAACAAAGGCAACAAATACAATGAGGGAGGAATTTTTAAGTTTCCTCTAAAGCTTCTCTTGAGTATTTAAGCTTCTGTAGGTGAGGGACAAGAGGAAGAACTTAACTTTTTGGGGGAATTTGAGCCTCTGCACTAGATTCACCAAAGGAAGTAGTGAAGGAGAGGTTCTTTTAAGTAAAATTCAAAAAGGTAGCTTTGGTGTAAACTTTCCTGAGCCATCTAGCTTCCAATTGAGGCGGCCAAGACTAACAAGGGGTGTTCAGAAATTTAGGACTTCCAAAATTGTCACCATGTCACTCAACTCTCTATCAAACACCCGGCTTCTGAGACCCAAGTTCCAAGATTGGCTAGATGCACACCAACAATCAACAATCGCAGCATTCATTTCAAGGGATAAAGTAAAAACATCAGGGAACTTCAATGCAAGGGGTTGAGAATCAAACCATCTATCCTCCCAAAATCTGATCATTTTCCCATTTCCAACAATGAACTCCATGAAACTAAAGAACTGTTCTTCATGCTTTAGAATATTAGCCCAAAGTCTAGATTTCCTTCCCTTCTTCGGCAGCTTTGAGGACCAGTCGAGAGCCTTAACCCCATAGATAGCAACAACGATGCATCTCCACAGAGCATTCTCTTCATGAAAATACCTCCAAAGCCATTTCATAAGGAGAGTGTTCTTTTGGCGAAGGGAGTCATTATCAAGACCACCATAGATAGTAGGAGAGGAGCCCAACTCCATTTAACAAGGTGTGAGGTAGGATTACAATAACCTCCTGTCCAGACGAAGTCTATAATGATTGTTTCCAAACGATTAATAACACAAACTAGAGCTTGCATGAGAGAGAATAAGTAATAAGGGACAGTGTTGAGAATCAATTGGGCTAATGTCAATCTACCACCTTTTGAGAGAGAGACCCCTCTCCATTTATCCACCTTCATAAACTTGCCCTCAAGAATTCTCCACGCTTCCTTGGCGCAGTGTCTTCCTCTGAGAGGGAACCCACCCAAGTATGTGAACGGTAAAGTTTCCACCTTGCATCCAAACCTCATGGCATAAAATTCCACATCCATATTGTCAAGATTTATAACAATGATAGTTGTTTTGAACGTATTAAGAGACAAGCCCGAGCCTAGAAGAGACAACGATCCACCAAGCCACAAAGGTCAAATTCCTTATCATTTCTATTTCCAACAAATTCCTTCGTCTATTCTTAAAGGTCATATTCCTTATCATTTCTATTTCCAACAAAACTTTTGTTCTTATCGAGTCAAAAATATTTGATGTACTTGTTTTGTTTAAGAAGTTCGCCCTTGACCTTATCATTTCTATTTCCAACAAAACTTTTGTTCTTATCGAGTCAAGAATATTTGATGTACTTGTTTTGTTCAAGAAGTTCGCCCTAATCTAATAAATCAGACCCTAAATCTTTGAAGTGCATTTTATTAGGTTATTCTCATGTTCAAAAAGGATGCATATGCTATTGTCCTATTTTGATGCTACTTTTCTTTAGGACAAACCTCTCACTCCATCCGAGCACAAGGTAAGGAGAAGATGATGAGCTTTTTATTTATACAATTGTCTCCCACCCTCTCCCAATCCATCTCCTTCAAAATTTGTCCCTACTCGTCCACCTACTACTCAAGACTATCCTAGACAACAAAAATCCAGACAAACGTCCTATCCCATAAGATTCTTCGCCACCAAATTATGAACCAAGCGATAAGCTGCCTATTACTCTTCATAAAGATAAGTTCATTCCTTATTTTTTCTCTCATCTCGTATGGCCACTTGTTATATTCTACATGTTCCTGTGTTGCATCCAACATTTTAAAAAGCGTTAAAGGCATAAGCCTTAAGGGCGAGACGGCAATATTGTGCCTGAAGGCTTATGCCTTCAACAAATTAAAAGAGACTTACACCTCTACTGAGAGAGGTATAAACCCTCGTGCTATGCCTCTAAGGCCATAGGGTGTAAGCCTTGGCTTTATAACATAGAAAATTGCAATAAATTTATTGGCATGCATTTAATACAAACGATGCATGTCTTCTACTTTGGTGGTGGGCCATCTGCCCATGTAGATAAAAAAGAAAACTGAAGAGTGCACCCACCATGAGAAGGAAAATTAGTCCAAGTGGTCATAATTTTAACATAGGTTTTGTGGGTGGCTGCATTAGCCAAAAAATACTTTTGTTTTCTTTTCATTTTTATTTGTTCACAACATGGTGAGTACATAGTGTTTTCCTTACTTTTGTATTAGTTTCATAGACTACCTGAGATTTTATTTATAATATGTTGGGGATGAGCTTCAAATTATTATTAACTCAAAAAGGTTAGACATATTGATGAAGACCGATGGACTATGGACACTTTTTCCTTTGTCATTACTAATTTTTTAGAATGTTTTGTATGGTTAAGAAATCTTTTAATGTTAAGAATAAGCTTTTATCCTACCGCCTCAAGGCTTACACTTCGCCTCTCCAACAGAGAAGACTTGGAGGCCGATTTAAGCCTTTTAAGAGTTAAAACATTTCTCACAGCTTAGATTTGTGACTAAATACTAAATAGTAATCAAAAGCAACATACCCTACCAAATCATCACTGGGTATTCTCCTTCAAGAAGGAAGTAAGAATCTTTTGATTTTATGCTGTGGTGGCTCTATTGTGGAAGTTTCAGCATGATGGGAAACATAGAGAAACTTCCACGGGAGGGACTCTAACCTAGAGACTTTACAGACATTTTATCCTCTACTTGGTGCACTCTTTAATTTTTGTAACAATAGTTTTTGGATGCACGAAGAACAAGGGTTAATTGGGTAATATTCTAGGTGAATTCTCTTTTTACCCCACTTGTATTAAAACTATATAAATAGGAGTCTTCCCCGCTTGTATGAAACAATTTTATCACTTTAATTAAAGATGCACAAGATTGATTCTTTGAGGTTTATTCCTTGAAGCTACATAGGCTACATCATCTTTCGCACATTTTTGCCCAATGGGACCATTTTGTAATCCCCTCGGCATGTTGGGGGTATCCCATTTGGCTTTCTAATGAATTTGGTTAGGTTTCTATCCTAAACAAAAAACAAATCTACCCTACATCATGAGACAATAATCATAATCTCTTATAGTTTATATACTCACCAATTTTAAAAGACGAGCACGATACTCTCCCGCTAATGTGATCTGCAAGTTAAGTAAATTTAGATCATTAAGCATAGATATTCTCACATTTGAATATATTATCTCCATCAGAATAATGAATAACATACAATTCAAATGAAGTAGTAAGAAAACTTTGCAAATAAGAGATTTTCAAGCTAACCAAAATTTCACAATTGTTTATCATCTTATATAGATTTAAGATGGAGAACTTCAAAACAAACAATTAACTGGAGCAAACTAGTGGGCAGAAAAATTTAACCATATTTTATGACGATGCAAGTAAGTATTCACGATCCTTCCTTCAAGGGAGAGGTCATGTTCTTTGACTAGTCGACTTCTTAAACAAAGTATTGCACTACAAAGGAACTGGAAAACAATTATGTTGGTAAATAAATTTGAAAAATAATGTTTGGGATCTTATGCAGATTAAACCATCTCTTTTGGGTGCTCAATTTCATTCTTTTTGTAATTATCCTTTACATTTCACTCAAAAAAAATGCTTCTTTATATTTTCCCCTTTTTATGGGCATAACCCCCACAATTGTCTTGGCCTTCTGTGGCCTCCTTTGTACACTTTCATTCGTATAAAAAGAAGTTGGTTTGCCAAAAAAAAAAAAAAGGAAAGAAAAACAAAATGAAGCTTGCTGTTAACGAAGATGTAATGTAAAATTGAATACTAACATCTTGAGCCAATTGCGTAATGACATCAGCCAAAGTTGATCCTAACTCCTCCGCAGACACTTTGTCCGAGAACTCAACTGAATCCAATGCTGCTTTACACTTCTGAAATGGCAATTCGCCTCGTACCTACATCCGGTAGAACCACATAAACAAATTTATATCAATAATGAAATCATTGGACCACTAGTATCCCCAAAAATTAAAAACAGTGAATAGTTACTAAAAACCACAACTTCTACATGTGCAAAATACCAGGCACGTGAAAATGAAAACATATGCTGATCAAAGAAATTGATAAATATATATCAATTTGAGTACGAACCATGGTCCAGCAGAGCTCGTAAAGGAAGCGAAGCACGGGGACGGGTTGAGGAACCCTAAAGCTCGAGTTCCCGGACTTCCATTCTCGAAGATTGCTTTCTACGACATACATACACTCAACCGGAGGGAGAGCCATTGCCGGGAGAGACTATACAATCCCTAATACACCCCCAAAAATATAACTGGGTTTTGGGAGCTGCAACAGCTTCAAAAGGGAAAATAAGAGAAAAGAACGATAATCAATGGGGTTCTCATGGGGGTTTAGTATGACTGTAGGAGAGAAATTAGGGTTTGAGATTTATGAAGAATTGTGGAGGAAGAAAGACAGTATAGGGGTTTGGGGAAGCTGGAAATTTGGAGGAGATGCTTGATGACGCAGTTGATCGTACAGGCGAGACGGAGATGGATTGGGCGTTGGGCGTTGGGCGTTGGGCGTTGGGCCCAGCTACATTGGTTGTAGCCCATGGGTCTTGTTTTGAGAAGCCCGATATTTAATTGGACTTTCTAAAATTATCGTTTATTTTAGTTGAATTGAGCCACTAATAATTATTCTCGATTAAATTATCAGTGAAATTCATAAAAATTATGCACCAATTATGTCGGGTGCACAGGACTGAGTTGAATTGAGTTAGGAGTATCTAATATAGTTTTTTTTTTGTAGTCTCAAAGAACTCTAATTTGAGCTGAATTGGGTGTGTATAATTTTTGTACTGGAGTTACATAAAATGTCCATGTTTCATAATAAAAAAAATTATAATGTTAAGTATTTTTTATATTTTCGTTAAAATAAGGTTTAATATGTTGGAATTAAAAGATATTTGCATTTAAAGAATTTTTTTTTTTTTTTTTTTTTTTTTAAATAGAGAAGCGGACTACTTTAATACCGTAATAACTTAGATTGTTATCATGGTTATCTTTTTTTCAGTACAACAACATAGTATAGAGATTTGACCATTTGACCTTCTTGGTTGACAGCACATGCCTAAACTGATTGAGTTTACGCAATGTTTTTTTACGATTTTCTCCATGTAACCATCGTACTTAATATATTTTTCATAAAATCGATAAGAAGACATGGGGTCGTCACAAGATTGGATTGATTTAAATCCAAGTGGAAAAACACACATGTATTTAGTTCAAAGAAGACAAGTCGAATTGGAAGAACATCAAGTCAAAAATAATTGTGTACTCTCGACTCCCCAAGCGTTTTCTTTCTTAGTTGTCTCGCAATCGAACTTTAGTTAGACCTCTAACTTCTTCAAAGCAAGTCGCCATGGTTTTCTTTTCCTCCTAAACCGCAACATTGCGAAGAATATTGTTGTCATGATGCTATTAGAGATTTTGAAAAAAATTTGGATCGATTTGTAAAGCTTTCGAGTTGAATATGTCTTCTTCCTCTCTTGATTTTTCTTCTTCTTCTACAATTAGGGTTCTAAATGCAGCCACTTCATTTTCTTTCTTGCTTTCAATTTCGTTTTCAGGTGGTGTTAATAACTCTCGCTTAAGTGAGTTATCTAGCCTTAAAACGTTTAAGTCGTTCAGTAAAAAGTATGTGTTTAATATCATATTTTATAGCTTTATGAGCAATCCTTAGCAGAGATAAATTAAGCATGTGTCTCGCCCTTGATTAGTAAAATCATGTAAAATGTTTGCAAAAAAAAAAAAGTCAAATTTTGAGTTATTCTTGTGTTTTTATGTCATTTGAAGAAAAGTATCAAAAATACGCCCCAAATGTGATTGCAAACCTTTATATGATAGAATATAGGGTAGCGGGAAGAATTAAAGATGTGTCCAGATTGCACCCAAGATGTGACTGTAATCTAAAAAAATATAAAGTTCCAGATTTGTTGGGGTTTACAGATCTTTCACAAATTCGACCCTAATCAAATAAAATCTCCATTACTTTTGTCCATACTGATTAAAAATTAGCTGTATGAGTTTTTATAGAAACCCGAGCCCTTGAAATTCTATAGAAAGCATTGATTCTCATCCCCAAAGCAATGATCATCAAGCTCCTCCTAAACACTTTACTCTTTTTCTGCATTTTTACTTTACTTTACGAACACTCTAAGGAGCTTCCATTTTGACCCTCTCTCATCGTACAAGTCTCTTCAAAGTTTTTGGTTTGAAATAACAAGTATAAGTGTTATTTTTCATCTCAAAAGAGTTGAACTTAGCTAGATTGAGAAGCAAGGGGTGGAAAGTTTTCTTGTATTTTATTTCTTTCTAATCCCTTGTATTTCTTACTTTACAGTAGTTTGGTATATGTTATTAACCACTATCTTACCTTCATTGACATTGGAACAAGTTTTGTACTTTTTTTTGTTCATTTGTAATATGAGTTTTTACATTCTTTATGAAGGAACTTGTTTACAAGAGATCCACGAGTGGAAGCGGATCGTCCAAATTATATTTTGATTGAAAACAAACATTTACAGTAAATAAACGGATTATGCATTTTAACAAAAATTACAGCATGCTTTTGAACAAGAAATAGAGTTCAGAGATTATACCTTTGAAGTATACTTATTCACATAAATCCCTCAAATTATCACGATCCTCGAATAAACAAAAACAAGAACTTGAAGACCCTCTTCAAGTGAATCACGAACCCAAAAGGATGAAGACACTATCACTTGGTATCCTCGGTATTCTCGGAGTGAGAATCCAGGAGTGGTGGGCTCTGACTATTTTGGTTAGGAGGAAATTTGAGAGTTTGGAGAAGGAAGACGATTAAGGAAGCTCTCTATCATATAGCAAAAAAGCCTCAATCGTATGGTGAAAAGCTCATATCATATAGGCTCTACAAATCGGATTCACTTACAAGTCGTGTAACTATCTTTTGGAAAAATAAAATCATATTTTATTTATTCCATCATGTCATAAAAATCAACTAACCACCCACTAAGGTGGTCAGAGAGAAAAAGAGACTAATTATCCAAAATAATAAATAATATAAATAAATATGATAACCAACTTACCATATTATATTTATAACTCATAGTTTTAAGATTGCATCACATACAATATAAACTATAGTTCTTTTTCTCTATTTTATGGCATTTAATATAAATCATATTTATATTGAATTTAACAACTATGAATCTCATTCATAGAAAATATATTTGAATCACATTCAAATATTTATTCCTCCAATCAAACTATAATGTATCAAATACATTATGTCAATTATATCATATATAATTGAATTAATTGAATTATATCATATATAATAAAATTCTCTCCTATTAATTTGAATAATTCAAATTAACCCAAAAATTGATTCTCAACTAAATCCTTTTGAGCTACCAAGGGGACCTTATGGATCTATAGCTTGAAGCTCCAACAATACGTGAATAATTAATTAAACTCTTTAATTATATTATCCACCATTCGTTAACTACCGGGCACTCCACTGAAGACCGACAGTTGCACTCTTCGCACTGAAAATATATTTCGGTGTCCATTGGATATAACTAATCAACAGTACAATGACCCTTCACAAATTGCTCATGAGTACAGTTGGACCAAATTACCGTTTTGCCCTTGTAGTTACATCTAACTCTTTAAGTACCACTGATCCCTCTAATGAATAATACATCATAGTTCCACTATGACCAAACCCTTCTCGGGACAAGAGAGGGTGTGACACCACATTGTTTAAGACCTAGAATCAGCCCTCAAGAGAGCAATTTATCTACTTACCCCTACTTCGGGGAATGAGTGAATTCCATCATGTGTAGCTGAGTTCCCAACTCCCCAATCAGACGAATCCCCAAAATGGTAGGCTTGTTGAGTCGGCGATCTGGCCACTCTCATCCATACAAATCAAAGAACCGCCCTCATAGGTAGGAGTTCATAGCTCACTCAGAATTAAGGTCATGTTACCTATGGTCATCCCAGTGAAATGGAAATCTCTATTATGAATGACGTTATATAATGAGACTAAACATTTCGTGGTCCAGTCTTATAAAAACTCCTTTGTATAAAATATCCCCGTTCGCATGTCTAATACATAATGATCAGGATCAGATCATTTATAGTACTTTACAACATTTGTAACATCTACAAAGCGGGCCATACTCGTAGTGTCACCAAGATAAGGTACCCAACTTTATCCATATACTACAGACCATTTAGGTTATCCATATGTATGTCTCCACATACATATTTAAGTTACAAGGATAACCTTGGATGTTAGTTTATTGGTTTGTGGTTAATGCAACTAAAATATCACATATTTCATAGAAAAAGTGAATAAAATATAAAATATTATCAATCACGTGTAAGTTTGTTCATACGAGGTTTACAAACTATAGAACCCTACGAGATTTAGGGTATCAACCCCAACAATCTCCCACTTGTCCTAAAGCTAGTGGCATGTACAAGAAAATAAAATACAAGTACATAAAACAATACACTATGGCATAACATGCTCAGTATAAGATCTCCCACTTGCCTTAGTCCAGCCGTGATATGTCTCATAGCCCCATACTCTACAGGTGACCCTCAAACACTGTAGCCATGAGAGCATTAAAAAACGGATCAGCAACGTTGTGCTTCGAAGCTATTTTTGTGACAATCACGTCTCTTCGATGCACAATCTCTCAGATGAAATGATACTTCCGCTCTATATGTTTGATGCACTTATGACTCCTAGGCTCACGGGAATTAGCCACAACACCACTATTATCACAATAAAGTGTGATGGGCTTTGACATGTCTAGAAAAACTTCCAAATTAGTCAGGAATTTATTGAGACAAACGGCCTCCTTAGCAGCTTCATAAGCCGCTACATACTCAGCCTCCATGGTGGAGTCTGTGATGCACCCTTGCTTGGTACTTCGCCATACTATTGCCCCTCCATTAAGAATGAACATTGATCCTGATGTGAATTTCTGAGAATCCCTATCAGTCTAAAAATCAGAGTCCATGTATCATGTAAGGATCAAATCCTTAGAACCATACACAAGCATGTAGTCCTTCGTTATCCCTAGATACTTGAGGATGTTCTTAACGGCTGTCCAGTGATCATATCCTGGATTAGACTGATATCTATTGACTATCCCCGTTGTATAGCAGATGTTAGGTCTAGTACATAACATTACATATATCAAACTTCCCACGACAGATGCATAGGAGACCCGTCTCATATCCTCAACCTCGTGAGGTATCTTAGGACACTGTTCCTTAGATAAAGTAACTCCATGCCTAAAAGGAAAAAGGTCCCTCTTGGAGTTATGCATCAAATACTTGATCAACATCTTGTCAATATACATGCCCGCGACAGTGCTAGTATTTTGTTCTTACGATCTCGAAAGATCTGAATACGAAGAACAAACTGAGCCTCTCCCAAATCTTTCATTTGTAATTGGGTCGCTAGCCAATTCTTAACCGTAGTTAGTAAACCTACATCATTCCCAATGAGTAGGATATCATCTACATACAACACTAGAAAAACTACTGAACTGTTGATAATCTTTTTGTAGACACAAGGCTTATCAACGTTCTGATCAAAATCATAAATTTGATTGCAGTATCAAACTTTATATTCTAAGATCGAGATGTCTGTTTCAGTCCATAAATGGACCGATTAATATTGCAAACCTTTTGCCCTTGACCTTGGACTATGAATCCCTTAGGTTGCACCATATAAATGGTCTTCTCAAGATTGCCATTCAGAAAAGCAGTCTTGACATCCATTTTTCATATCTCATAGTCATAATATGAGGTAATGGATAGAAGAATCCAGATAGACTTCAGCATGGCAACAAGTGAGAAAGTCTCCTCATAGTCGACTCCCTCTATCTGGGTATAACCCTTTGCCACCAGTCTAGCCTTGAAGGTTTGCACCTTCCCATCAGCACCACGTTTCCTCTTTTAGATTAATTTACAACCTATAAGTTTAATCCCATCAGGTTGATCTACAAGATCCCAAACTGAATTGAAGATATAGACTCCATTTCGAGATCAATGGTTTTGATCCATTCATTTTTGTCAACATCCTCCATTGCCTTATTGTAAGACAATGGATCATCAACCTCGCCATCAATTACCATAGCTAGGATTTCAGTTAAAGCCATATAGCGAATAGGTGGGTTCGCAACCCTTCCACTACGTCGAGGTTCCCTCAACACTTGAGGATTGATCAACAACTCTTGTTGAGGCAATAGGCTCTTCAACAACTCTTGTTGAAGATTCAGTCATTTCTTTAGAAAGTTCATTCAACACGATTTTATTTTTGGGTTTGTGCTCCCTTATGTGGTCCTCCTCAAGAAAAGTAGTGTTTATCTATACAAATACTTTGTTTTCTTTAGGATCATAGAAATAACCACCTCTCATTCCCTTGGGGTAGCCTACAAATAGGCATAACCTTGAACACGGTTCCAGTTTCTTAGGATTAGCCTCAAGTACATGTGTTGGGCAGCCCCAGATTCTAAAATGATGTAAACTAGCTTTACGATCATTCCATAACTCCCAAGGCGTTCTGGCAGCACTCTTGAAAGGAACACGGTTCAGGATATAAGCTGCAATCTCCACTGCATAACCCCAAAACGAGTTAGGTAAGGAACCGTAACTCATCATAGGAAATGTTATCATAGTGCTAAGTTCTTAAACAATGTTGGATTGCATTGATGAAATATATTACTTTGCGTCCATTAAGCATCAATTTCGTAATATTGCGGTCGCAAGCGTTCAGCACATTGGAACAATTGATTTTTGTATGTTTGTGCAGAATATGCGTTAACGCAATGCAAATATTGCGATCATAAGAATTCATTGGTCGAGCGCAACTTCACCGCAAGGCTTTGCGTTGATCGTGCTCGCAAACATTCGTCCAAGAAGGATCGCCGAAACTTGGTCAGCGTAACATGGTAGGCGCATCTGGGTGAAAGGCCAATTAAGAGCAATGGGACAGAAAGCTGATGACAGTCGAATCCAAATTAAGTTAACAGCCGATAACGATCACAAAGTACATTCAGCTTTATCGGTGATAATTATTCGACGCGTCAATCAGGAATTAAAGCTGTCCCATCTGTACAACCGAGAGAGAGAAGCCGCCTTTCACCATGGATGCTCTATAAATACCAAGTGCATTCTTCAGAAAAGGGGTTCACTATTTTTTACAACAAGTTGATCAGTCCGCACGTCTTTGTTTTTAGTTTTCTTTCATTTTAAGGCGAATGCGAAGGAGAAAGTTGTGTCGATAGATCGTTTCGATAAGCTTGGGAGAGCATCGAAAGCTCCAAAGACAAAGAGAGGGCCGACGCCTGCGAAAGCGGGAACATCTTGAGATCGGAATAGAGATTTCAGTGTAAAAAGCCTCAGTCAGCAAGGAATTGCTGCCAGACTCCCTACCTTTAACTTCCATTGGCATTTTGTACTCAACTCATTTATAAGAATGGAAATTCTTTCTCTATATCGGTTCATTCTCTGTGATTCACGCATGAGTAGCTAAATTAGTTGGATGGGTTGAGAAGCATTTAGCTAGCACAACTAGGGAATCTTCATTATTTGCGATTATCTTGTTTATGTATGTTTCATTCGTCCATTAGAGACACTCGGGAGGGTAGTGTAAGGATAGAATCTAGGCTTGGGAAGGTCAGGTTAGAATCGAGTCAGATTAGAACGCATGATACAAGAGATAGGCGCTTAGAAATGAGCACTATTTGTTATCAACGCATCGCATGCATCCTATAGATAGGATATGATTGTATGCGGTCACCTTGCTTTTATGCATTTTGCATCATCGCATAGGACAAGAGTAGAGACTTAGGGATGAGCTCTATGGACATTTTGTATTCAACACATGCGTCCTAGATTTAGGAGCATCGCATTTACATTGGAAAATGACTTATTGTGCATGGTAGTAACATGATCGCATAGTCTGACGCATTCTCGAGTAACGCTAGCTAAAGATCTTCTCAAACCATTCATCGCATACTCATTGCATCTATCAATGCAATTGTCTTTTCTCAAATCCGCCGCAATTATTTATTTCTTTTTCATCAACACAAACAACAAACCAAACACTTTATTTATTTACCCGGTTACCACAAAGTTTTCATCAAAATTACCAACGCAATCTATTTTCACAAGTCCCTGTGTTCGACCTTGGACTTACCAGGAAATTCAGAGGAATTTACACTTGAATTCCGCTAGGGAAATTTGAGTGCACAACGCAATTCCATCAATACATATCATCCATATTTCCACTTCATAAATACGAGCATCAAGTTTTTGGCGTCGTTACTGTGGACTTCGGCAAAATAGAGTGCTAACGGTAATTTTTGTTTTATTTCTTTGCAGAACTCTCAATCTCTAGCGAATTACGACCCGGAGATTGAGAGGACTTTTAGAAGAAGATTAAGAGACCGCCAACAACAACAAGAAGAAACACCAAGAATGGCGGAGCAACCGAACGCAAGGGTCCCTAACGCGAATAATATAATGGTCAACCCTATCCTTCTGGCGAATGACCGCAATAGACCCATCCAGGACTATGCGTCGCCTAACCTCTACGATTTCTCTCCAGGAATCATGAGGCCGGCGCTAGATGGAATGAGGTTTGAAATGAAGTCGGTAATGTTGTAGATAATCTAAGCTGCTGGGCAGTTTGGAGGAAGGCGTGGCAAAGACTCGCACACCTACCTCCGGAGCTTCATAGAAATCTACAACACTTTTGTGTTCCCAGATATCTCAACCGAGGAAGTTCGACTAACTCTGTTTCCCTTTTCTTTGTGTGATCAGGAGAGGAATTGAGCATATTCCCTCGAACTAGGAGAGATAACTTCGTGGGAACAGGTGGTGGAGAAATTTATGAAGAAGTACTTCCCATCAACTAAGAACGCTAGCAGAAGGAAACTAATAAAAAAAAAATTGAACAGGAAGATGACGAATCGCTCAGCGATGCTTGGGCGAGGTTTAAACGGCTGGTAAGAGACTGTCCACACAATGGCTTACTAGATTGCCTACAAATGAAAATTTTCTATCAAGGATTAAACCCATCTTCGCAGACCATTGCCAATGCGGCAACCGCTGGTGGTCTGCTCGACAAAACATATGAGGAGGCTAAGAGTATATTGATCGCATTTTTAAAAATCACGAGGATTGGAGGGAAAACGATCAGAGATTAAGAATTAAAGATAATGACGTAAACAATAGGGCCATCGCAACCCTGCAAAATCAAATGACTGCGATGATGAATTTAATACAAGGCATCATAATTAATAATACGAGAGCAAAGAAAGGGCAGGTCAACGCAATCACTCAAACGACCCCAAGTTGTATCATTTGCGGTGATGCTCACCCGAGGGAGGAATGCCCAACAAACCCGCAGTCGGTATGATTCACGAGAGATAATCCCTACTCCAATATATATAACCCCAGGTGGCGAAATCACCCAAATTTTACGTGAAAAAATCAACAACAAAACTTTCAACCTGTGGCACAAAAAGAAGGGCCACCCGAATTTATCCTGCAAAACAATGGTCTAGCACAAAACCAAGCTAGCAGCTCACAACCACCGCAATCTTCATCCTTAGAGAGCTTGTTGAAGCAGTATATTGAGAAAAACGAATCTATGCTTCAGAATCAAGCTACATCCATTAGAAATCTCGAAATTCAAATGGGAGAAATTGCGGGCGAGCTGAAAAATAGACCGCAAGGAGCGTTGCCGAACTCAACTGAGCTCCCTCGTAATGCTGGGGTAATGGGAAGGAACAATGCTTAGCAGTCTCCTTGCTAATTGACGACATGATTGCAGAAGTAGGGTAGAAGCGCATTGCGACCAACTTGAATGCGGTGATAACCGAAGACTCGCTGACCTATAGTTTGGAGAAGCCCGAGAAAATAGACCCTGAAGTCGCGTCCACCCTTAAGCCTTTAGATCTTGAGACAAAATAAGTTCAACCACTAGTAACTCCGCAAAGATTGAAAGAGGAACAAATTGAGGAAGAAAATATCACAATAGTGGCTGCAGCACAAAATGCTATGATCCCACCTAAAATGGGCGACCCGGGAATCTTCACGATCCCATGCTCTATCGGAGGGACCTTCAGTGGCCAAGCACTATGCGATCTTGGGGCAAGTATAAACATAATGCTGCTATCAATCTTCAAACAATTGAATGCCGGCACATTTACGCCTACAAAGGAAACTCTTATGCTCGCGAACAGATCTCGAATACAACCTGAAGGGGAGTTGAAAAATGTCGTAATCTCAATCAATAAATTCATCTTGCCGGCAGACTTCCTCATTTTGGATTATAAAGCGGACAAAGATGCACCCACCATATTAGGACGACCATTCCTTTCAACCTCGTGCTCAAATTGATGTGCGCAAGGGGGAAATTATAATGAGCATCCATGGGGAAAAACGCCGGATTAAGGTAGTAAAGATCTCAGAGGACAAAGAAAAGAGAGAAAAGCCACCATGGATGTGAACAAACCAGCCGAAAATAAGTGGACCCTGCCTTATCAAATAATCGCAACCTATCAGGGATGTAAGTTTTGGAAAGCATCAACTCTTCAATTCTTTTCCACTACTCGAAATTTTTCACTATATCTTTCTAATCCTGATCTATCCTTATTTTACTATTACTGTCTTTATTTCTACAAAAAAAAAACTTGTTGTTTTGTTTTAAATCATTTGACCCTCTCTTTGTCTATTTACAATGATTAAGGCACAGGATTGCGGAGATGTTTCAAGAAGAAGCAAATGATCTCACTCCATCACCGCAATAAATAAAACATAGATCGTCGCAAGGATGGATGCATCAATACAACGCGGGCGACAACGCAAAATTTGGGGGTGTACTATTCCTTATGTTTATTTCAAATTTTGCGCTATCACATCGCATGTTAGTTTTAAAAGTCTTATCACCACATCCTCTTTAATTACCACAATCATTTGACATAGATAAATTTGGTATTTTACCGCATTTTGTTCTTTGCCAAGTATGATTTCAATGATGAAAAATATGCTTCTATTTCTTTCGTATACATTAGAGTCAACTTAGTCTTAAGATAGTCACCCCATGAAATTTTTCTCGAAGTTAGGGGTTTGCTAGCTTTCTTTCAAACTCTCTTTACAATGCATTATATGACCATCGCATGACTTATTTTAATCTTTTGGCAATGAGGACATTGCCGCATTTTAAATTTGGGGGTGAGGTATTTATTTTCAACCTTGCTATTTTCTATAAAAAAAAAAGAAAAAAAAAAAGAAAAAAATCGAGAATAACAACTCCACTGTCAACGCAATGGGAAACCCATGTTGATAAGAGTTAAGTTGTGAAAGGCACTTACCCATAGTTTGATGTCCGTATGACACACGTGGGGGCAAGCCAAAACAAAGGCAAGACACTCAGATCAGCGTAAGGTCAGAGAAAAAAAATATATATCAATGAATAAAGTTTTTTGTGCAAGGATAAAATCATTTGACACCCCGATAAGAAAAATTTTCTTTTTTTGAAATAAATCATGCGATGTTCCGAAATTTAGTAAAGTCCTTTTGAAAGTTAAACTTGTAGTTCCTAGGTCTTAGAAATATTTTAAGAAGAGACTTGAATAAGACTTAAGGAAATTCTAGTATATAGGATTTGAATGAGGTATCCTTGAGAAGTCTAGGAAAAGAACTTTGCAGTTGACTTACTAAAGGAATCTTTAGCTTATGCTTGAGGACAAGCATTGTTTAAAATTGGGAGTATGATAACGGGCAGAAATGAACGTTATCATAGTGCTAAGTTCTTAAAGAATGTTGGATTGCGTTCATGAAATATGTTACTTTGCATCCATTAAGCATCAATTTCGTAATATTGCGGTTGCATGCGTTCAGTGCATTGGAACAGTTGATTTTTATATTTTTGTGCAGAATATTCGTTAACGCAATGCAAAGATTGCAATCATAAGAATTCATTGGTCGAGTGCAATTTCACCGCAAGGCTTTGCGTTGATCATGCTCGCAAACATTCTCCCAAGAAGGATCGTCGCAACTTGGTCAGAACAACGTGGTGGGCACATCTGGGTGAAAGACCAATTAAGAGCGATGGAACATAAGGCTGATGACAGTCGAATCCAAATTAAGTTGACAGTCGATAACGGTCACAAAGTACATTCAGCTTTATCGGTGATAATTATTCGGTGCGTTAATCAGGAATTAAAGTTGTCCCATCTGTACAACCGGGAGAGAAAAGCCGCCTTTCACCATGGATGCTTTATAAATACCAAATTCATTCTTCAGAAAATGGGTTCACTATTTTTACAACAAGTTGATCAGTCTACACGTCTTTGTTTTTAGTTTTCTTTCATTTTAAGGCGGACGCGAGGGAGAAAGTTGTGCTGGTAGATCATTCTGGTAAGCTTGGGAGAGCGCCGGAAGCTCAAATACAGAGAGAGAGTCGTCGCCTATGGAAGCGGGAACATCTTTAGATCGGAATAGAGATTTCAGTGTAAAAAGCTTCGGTCAGCAAGGAATTGCTACCATGCTCTCTACTTTTAAATTTCATTGGCATTTTGTACTCAACTCATTTATAAGAATGAAATTTCTTTCTCTATATTTGTTTACTCTCTATGGTTCACCCATGAGTAGCTAAATTAGTTGAATGGGTTGAGAAGCATTTAGCTAGCACAACTAAGGAATCTTCATTATTTTCGATTATCTTATTTATGTATGCTTTATTCGTCCATTAGAGATACTCGGTTGGGTAGTCTAAGGATAGGATCTAGGCTTGGAAAAGTCAGGTCAGAATCTAGGCTCGGAAGAGTTAGATTAGAATGCATAATACAAGAGATGGACACTTAGGAATGAGCACTATTTGTTATCAACGCATCACATGCATCCTAGAGATAGAATATGATTGTATGCAGTCATCTTGCTTTCATGCATTTTGCATCATTGCATAGGACAAGAGTAGAGACTTAGGGATGAGCTCTATGGACATTTTGTATTCAACACATGCGTCCTAGATTTAGGAGAATCGCATTTACATTGGAAAATGACTTACTGTGCATGGTAGTAACATGATCGCATAGTCTGACGCATTCTCGAGTAACGCTAGCTAAAGATCTTCTCAAACCGTTCATCGCATACTCATTGCATTTATCAATGCAACTGTCTTTTCTCAAATCCGCCGCATTTATTTATTTCTTTTTCATCAACACAAACAACAAACCAAACACTTTATTTATTTACCCGATTACCGTAAAGTTTTCATCAAAATTACCAAGCAATCTATTTTCACAAGTCCCTGTGTTCGACCTTGGACTTACCAGGAAATTCAGATGAATTTACACTTGAATTCTGCTGGGGAAACTTGAGTGCACATTGCATTTCCATCAATACATATCATCCATATTTCCACTTCATAAATACGAGCATATCAGGTAAGGAACCGTAACTCATCATAGACCGAACCATGTCCAACAAGGTTCAATTTCTCCTCTCTGATATACCATTCTATAAGGTGTACCAGATACTGAAAGTTGGGAAATTATTCCATGTTTTATCAAATAGTTCCCGAAAGATGAATCCAAAAACTCTCAACCTTGATCAGATCGAAGTGTTGTAATCATTCTATTTAATGTGTTTTCAACCTCAGCCTTGAATTCTTTGAACTTTTCAAAAGACTCAGACTTCTATTGCATTAAATAAACATACCCATATCTAGAATAATCATCAGTGAAAGTGATGAAATATTCATAACCTCCCCTGGCTCTTACATTCATCAGACCACGAAGGTCTGAATGCACTAGCTCTAGAGGTTCTTTTGCCCTATGACCTTTTCCAGTAAAAGACCTCATTTTGCCTTCAAGGCATGACTCACACACAGGTAAAGAATTTTCTTCTAACTCGCTTAGAAGTCCATTTTTCACCAACCTCTCAATCCTATTGAGATTAACGTGTCCTAATCTTAGGTGCCAAAGTTGAGCATTTTCCTTAGAAGAAATTCTAAGTCGTTTATTTTGAGCTATGACAGTTTTAAACATCTCCATGTTATGGAGGGCATTTATTGCTAACGGCCTTAGCACATACAAATTGTTTTCCAATTGTGCAGAACAAATATCAACACCATTCTTAGTAATAAACACTTTATTATAAGAGAAAAAGAGTTGATATTCAAATTCTAATAAACACTTTACAGACACTAAGTTTCTTTTTAAATCAGGAACTACAAATACATCATTCAAAATGATAAATTTGTACTGTAAAGTTAACCAGAGACCTCCCATTGCCACAATTGAGACGACGTGTTCGATTTCAATTCACATCGTCATCTCACCAGCACCAAGCTGCCACCAGGAACTAATTCCCTGAATGAAGAACAAACATAGTTAATGGCCTCAGAGTCAACAATCCAGGCAGAATCATCATTCTCCTCTAAACAAGTCTCCAAAACAAGCAAATCACACTTATCTTGTTTGGCCTTCTTCTTTTATGCCAAATATCTGGAGCAATTTCTCTTCCAGTGCCCGTCCTGGTTGCAACGAAAATATTTTCCTTTGTAAATCCACACTGGTGATTTACCCCTTGGAGTAGCAGGTTGTGGGTTAGCAGATGCCTTGCCCCTACCATCCTTCTTCTTCTTCAATTTTCTGGTGCCAGAAGAAGAAGGTGAAGACTTAGTTCCAAAGGTCGAACCTTTATGGAACTTTTTAGATGATGAGGCAACATTTGCTTCACCCTTCTTCTCCTTGCTTTTCAACAAGGATTGGAAAGTCTGCAACTTGTTGAGTAGAGTTGTAAGGTTGTAGTCAATTCTATTCAAAACAACATTGCTACAAAAGTGAAGGAAGTTATCTAGTAACGATTCCAGAATAATGCTAACCTGGTTGGCCTCATCGATGCTCGAGCCATTCATCTCAGCCACGTTGAAATGGATCATCATATTGAGAACATGTTCCCAAACAGATGACCCCTCTTGCATCCGTGAATTGAGAGATGTACTTTAGAGCGTCATGCCTGAGTTATGCGGACGGTTATCCGAACATTCCCCTCAGGGACTCCATGATCTAGTATGCAGTGACCATGGGTTCATGCTTCTTGGCCAAAACTTCGTTAAGACTGGCCAAGATGTACGCTCAGGCCTTCTTATTCACCCGTATCCATCGCTCGTATGCTTCCCGAATATTTCAAGGAGCAGTAGGAGCTAGAATAGGAGGACACTCCTCCGTAAAGACGAACCTCAGATCATCGATGATTAAAATCGTGTTTATTGTATTTTTTCAACTAGCGTAATTCTCGCTAGTTAACTTATTGGCGGCAAGTAAACTTAAGGTCGTAGTAGCCATAATAAAATTGTTGAAAAATGAACGAACTTAATTAAGTCTACTTGCATTAAACCAGTTTTAGAAAACGAATCAAGTTTTAGCAAAATAGTCTAGTGTACCCTAAGTGACATCTATTTTTTAATAATACTTTAGTGAGGCAAGACAAAAGTCACCGTAAGGTGATCAAGTGCCATTTCACTGAAATGAGACATTCTCAATCATTAGACAGAAACAACTCCTTGTAACTGAATCTAATAGTCACCATATTTTGGTCTAGAATTTGTTAACATCCTTAACAATTTTGTGTAAGTGTGACCCCTTATTTTAGGTCTTAGAGTCCTTCCCTAATGAGCCAACCTTAGGAAAAAGCCGATTAGGACAAGGGACCAAAGCAACCCTATTCATTTATGGAGATCAAATAAAGAGTTATGCAAAACTAACATCCTTTAGGGGGACACCCATGAGGCCACGAGGCGAGGCATAACACTTTACCCAACCTAATGAGAGAGACCGAGGAATATGTTGTCTCACGTCTCGCTCCCACTTACTATGAACACTCTCTCCGTTCACCTTGGTATTGACCTATCCTAATGCCACCCACAGGGGGACACCCATGGTGCTTCAAGCTAAGGATAAATCTCACGGTGTGAACTTTTAGGGAGAAATATGTAGAGGTTAAAGTGAAGTATCATATAATTCATTTTCCTCCCAATAAATGTTCTACCTAGGGTTTATTAACTTAGAAAATCTGACTATTGATTTTATCTAAGTGATTTATTTAATTTGGTAAAAACAACACTTGCTTTTGATGATTAAACAACTTTGATTCAAGTCTAACTAAATTCTTTAACATACTATCATCAAATTTGCATGCATGTAACAAATCTAACTAATTCATCTTTTCAGGTAGGTTCCCAGGTAGGGGTGCGACGTTTCCATCGTCTTAAGTAACCCAACCTAGCCAGAACCAACCTTAAACAAAAGATCCCTTATAGATACATTTGTTACATATCTAATCTTTTATTAGGAATCAATTTAATCCTATTAAATCGATTTAAAAGATTAAACTTAGATTTCTAATCTTATTAGAAATGCGATCTTAGGTCTATATCAATCAAATTTTAAAACACTTTTAAAAAATGATTAAAACCTAAGGTTTGCATGCAACTCATTATTATTGATTTTCATTCTAATTTCATTTATTATAACATTTATAAGAAATGAAGCAATTAAAACCAACTAACATTGCAAGCTAGACATACATAAATTATTTATAACAATTACAAATTAACCTAAGGTTGTGTCATGCTTCATGAAATGTTAATTCATTACTAATATATAACTTTTATACAAACAAGTATTGAACTAAACTATAGCATACATTCCATACAAACATTTAACCTTATATTATAACATTTATAATATAAATGATGCATGGATATGGTATAATGCATGCATACATATATTATAACTCTTATATTATATGGTGCATGAGCATGTTTTATGTAATTTAAATCATGCATACTAATATATTATAACACTTATAATATAAAATGATGCATGAAAATAAATGCATAACCTATGGTGGATTTTAAAACTATATGAGATACATTATGACATTTATAATAAACATACATCACATGCATATTTAATATAAGTTGATGGACTAGGATAGTAAATCTCAAAACCGGAAAAGAAAAGGCTAAACTATTACAAGAGTTGAGTCATCCGGTTCAGAACAAGTGAACCGGGTCTTGAACCGCTCATCTTGAAGCCTTACAGCTTGATCGTGTAGCAAATCTCCTGATCGTCGACCAACGTGCGTCGAGTATAGACAATCGTGTAACAATGATCGCGTAGTTTTGGACTATGCGATGAGCATGAAAATCCACGCGATCGTGCAATGTGCTTCGAGTAGCGCATTGAATGATCTCTTAATAAAGAGTTCTATGAGCGCGTTCGGATCGCTCCAATTTCACAGTGACCAAAATACACAATATACATTCAAACGCACAATAATGCAAACAAACATATAATTAGGAAAGCTAACCGATCGTTTAGACTTAGTGTGCAATCATTTAGGCGCTAGGTAGGTGATCGTTTAGGCGCGAGGTATACGATCGTTTAGGTGCTGAGCGACTATTGTATAGGCTCTCGAGTTTAAGCGATCATTTACGTTTTCACATCAATGCAAACCTTCTGATCTTTTTCCGAGCCTTTCAAAATGAAAACAAATTTCATTTTTATTCATCAGTTACAATAACCGACACTGCTGCTCCCATTAACACACGTTCGAAAGAGATTTTAGGTTAATTATCATATAATTAATCAATTAAATTATTAATAAATATAATCATATTATTTTTACCCTATAGTTTGATATCACATATCTACTATAGTAATTTCTCCTCTACTTGATATAAATCATATTTATATCTAATTTCCGCCAAAATAATGTATCTCATACATTTAGCCAATTATATCATATATAATTAAACATTCCAATTATATCATGTATAATCCAACTTCCTGTTGTCAATTTGAACATTTCAAATTAACTCAAATGCTGATCTCGACTTTATCCAAGCTACCCAAGGGACCTAATGGACTTGTGACTCGAAGCTCCAACGGTCCGTGAATAGTTGACTAAACTCGAGATCCACCATCTGTTAACTGCCAGACATTCCACTAAAGACCAACAACTGAACTCTTCTTACCACAGATATATTTCTGTGTCCATCGGATATAACCAATCATGAGTATGATGACCCTTCACAAATGCTCGTAAGTACAGCTGGGCCAAATTACCGTTTTGCCCCTGTAGTTACATCTCACTCTTTAAGTACCACTGATTCCTTTAATGAACAATACAACATAGTCCAACTATGTGTGAACACCTCTCAGGCCAAGAGAAGGTATGTGGCGCCACATCGTTCAAACCCTGGAATCAGCCCTTAAGGGAGCTATCTATCTACTTACCCCTACTTCAGGGGAAGGAGTGAATTCCATCTTTTGTAGCTGAGTTCTCAGCTCCCAAATCAAATGAATCCCCAAAATGGTAGGTTTGAATCGGCGACCTAACCACTCGCACCCATACAAATCAAAGGATCGCCTTTAATGGCAAGAGTTCCCAACTCACTCAAGATTGAGGTCATGTTACCTATAGTTATCCTAGTGAAGAGAAGTCTCTGTCATGAACAGTGTTATATAACGAGATGTTAACACTTCGTGGTTAGGTCTTATACAAACTCTTTGTATAGGACGCCCCCGCTTGCATGTCCCCAACACGAATGATCAGGATCAGACCATTTGTGACAATTTACAACACTTGTGACTATTCCATAAAGTGGACCGCATCCGTAGCATTACCAGAATAAGGTTTCCCTCCTATATCCTTATACCACATACCATTTTGGTTATCACTCAAGATATGATCTACCTGTATGTCACCACATACATGCTTGAGTTACATACAGATAACCAGGGATTTTAAGTTTATTGGTTTATGGTAAAGTAAATAAAACATGCAACTGATTAAAATACAAGATGTGAAGTAAAATATCATATATTATACAACACAAGCATTCGTACAAACTATTTACAAACTATAGGACACGAGACTTTAGGGCATCAACCCCAACACACATACCATGCGATTGTGTAACTAAAGACTATGGGATGAGCATGATAGTCTACACGATTGAGTAGCGTGCGTCGAGCATCGTATATTATGTGATCATGTGGCTACTGGCTATGCGATGAGCATGATAGTCTACACGATCGTTTAGCACGCATGCCTTGCATCGAGTATCATATATCGCGCGATCGTCTACCCATCGAGCGACTGCACGATCATACAACCAACGCAACACAATCGAGTAGACAACTCAACACGATCGCGTAACATTTAACTATGCGATCATTTACCAGATGTTATACGATCGTGCAGAAAGCTCTACACAAACGCACAGCAAAATCTAAATGATCGTTTAGCTCCAACTACATGATGTGCCCACCTTGTTGTCTTCTCCATCGAAACGCACTGCAACTTTCATGTCTGAATCTTCACGAATGACTGAAAGCTTAAACGAATCCAGACACGATTGCAAGATTAATGCCAAAAAACGTAATGCCCTTACAAATTAACTTTTGTAACTTAAACAGAAAGCCAAAACAAAGACAAATATCCCGTAAATATCCATCAACAATGATCCCCATACATTTAATAATCAAACACAATGCAAATTTTAAAACCCACCAAACTGTAAATGATTTCAATACAAAAATGGAATTTGGAATCAGAACTACTATCATGCTCTGATACCAATTGAAAGAACTTGTTTCAAGAGATCCATGAGCAGAAGCGGATCGTCCAAATTCCATTTTGATTGAAAACAAACATTTACAGTAAACAAACAGATTATGCATTTGAACAAAAATTACAACAAGCTTTTGAATAAAAAATAGAGTTAAGAGATTATACCTTTAAAGAAAACTTCTTCACGTAAATCCCTCAAACTATCACAATCCTCGAACAAAGAACAACAAGAAATTAAAGACCCTCTTCAAGTGAATCACGAACCAAAAAGGATGAAGACACTACCACTTAGTATCCTCGATATTCTAAGGGTGAGAACCCATGAGTGGTGGGCTCTGATTATTTTAGTTAGGAGGGAGTTTGAGAGTCTGGAAGAGGAAGACGATTAAGGATGCACTCTATCGTATAACAAAAAAGCCTCAATCGTATAGTGGAAAGCTCATATCGTATAGGCTCTACAAATCGTGTAGATTCATTTACAAGTCGTGTATCTATCTCTTTGAAAAATAAAATCATATTTTATTTATTCCATCATGTCATAAAAACTAACTAACCACCTAAGGTGGTTAGAGAGAAAAATGGATTAATTATCTAAAATAATAAATATCTGACCTGTGTTCATCAATCGGACGTTGAAGAAATTGACTTAAGTGATTGACGATATAGGAAATGTCCGAGCGCATATGTGTCAAGTATTGGAGAGCGCCAATTGTGCTACGATAGATGAGTGGATCCTCTAGGGCAGTGCCATTATGTAGGGAGAGATGCTTACCAAGTACCATAGGTGACAGAGCTGAATTTATATCTCCCACATTAAGTCGAAGCAAGAGATCTTCAATGTATTTGGTTTGTGTAAGAATGAGTCCAGGTGGTAATCATGTGAGTTGAATACCCAAGAAATAGCTTAGGGCACAAAGATCTTTAAGGGCAAAGTTGCGGTCCAACGAGTTGACCAACCAATCCATCATCGAAGAATTATTTCCAGTGAGAATGAGATCATCCATATACATAAGTAGGAGCAACAGGACATTGTCATGGCAAAAAATGAACAAAGAAGAGTCAAGCTTACCATTAGAGATGCCCCAATTGAGAAGAGTAGCTTTTAGTGTTGAGTTCTAGGCCCTAGGAGCTTGTTTGAGCCCATAGATGGCTTTATTCAATTTGTATATATAAGATGAATGATTTGAATCAATATAGCCAGGTGGTTGAGACATGTATACATCTTCATCAAGAGAACCATTCAGAAAGGCATTATTAAAATCAATTTGTCGCAGAGGCCAGCCTTTGGATACAACCAAGGATAGAACTATTCAAACAGTTGAGGCTTTGACGACTGAACTGAATGTTTCGAAGAAATCTATGCACAAGAGTTTGGTGAAATCCTTTGGCGACTAATCGAACCTTATGCCTTTCAACATCTCCATCTGTGCTCTGTTTGATATGAAAAACCCATTTGCACCCGACAACATTTATGTCTTTCGAAGGAGGAACAAGTGTCCACGTCTTATTCTTTTGAAGCGCCAAAAACTCAGCATCCATGGCCTACTTCCAAACTGGAGTAGCTAGAGCATCTGCAACACGAGTGGGTTCGGTAATAGCCTCGTTTGTGGCAGACATTGAGGCAAGGATTTTGGGTTTGAAAATACATGCTTTTGCTCTAGTAACCATTGGGTGGGTTGGAAGCCAGAGAGGAGAAACCGACAGGGGTGGCGGTGGAGGAATGGAGAAGGATGAGAGAGAGGTGACCTTGAAGAGGGAAGGAATCTAAGGGTGTTTCCAAGTTGGGGGAGTCAGGTAAGGAAGAAAGATGGCGGTCTGATGAGATAATAGGGGAAGCTACACGTGGAGAGAAGGATCGGGCAGGTAATTAAGAGTTTGGGGAGCTGAGAGGCGAGAATGGCTGAGGTACAGAAGTGGATATTGGGCCAGAGGAAATAATGGGCTCTGATGGAGTAGGATGTGAAGGCTGATTAAAGTTTGACAAAGGATAGAGATCTAGGCCATGAGGTATATGAGAGAGTGGAGTTGGGCTACAAGATTCACGTTGGACCACCGACTGGGCGAGTTGAGCAAAACCGTTTTTGAAAGGAAAATCTCCTTCATTGAATTGGACATGTCTTGATATGTAAATGCGTCCACTTGGGATGAGACATTTAAAGCCTTTGTGTGTTGGGTTGAAGCCAGGAAAAACACATTTAGTGGATTTGAAATTTTATTTGTGTGAATTAGAAAAACATAGATGTGTATAGCATGCACAACCAAAAGTCTTCAGGAGAGAAAAGTCAACTTTCCTTTTAAACAGAAGTTCAAGTGGAATTTTATCCCCAATTCCTTTAGACGATAGACAATTAATTAGAAAGGTGGCTGTGAGGAAGGCATCCCACCAAAATTTCAAGGGCATACCAGCTTGTGCTAAAAGGGTTAGTCCAGTTTTAATAATTTGGCTGTGTTTTCGTTCTGCTCTTCCATTTTGTTCTGATGTATAGGGATAAGAGAGTCAAACCTGATGTTGGATTGTATTTTCTAAAACTCGCAGTTTGTAAAATTAAACATTTTCTATTATCAATAAAAATGTTATTCAACATTTATTCAATAAAGTTGTCATTAAATTTGTAAATTGCACTTATAAAGATTAAATCCAATAAACTAAGATCCATGGCTATTATATGAATACTTGAACTTTATGTACAGACATAAAAAATGGATCAAGTTTAAGTAAATAGCAAAAACGATCCATGGTATACGAATAAAGTTGGGTGCCTTATTCTGGTAACACTATCGGATGCGGCCCACTCTGTGGTTATTATAATTCAATCTAAGGTGCTACAAACAAAGTGATCCTGATTCGTTCATGTATTGACATGAGGAGTGGGGACATCTTATGCAATAAGTTTGCATAAGATCGGACTAAAAAATAAGTCACTCTTACTTTATAATGTTGTTTACTGTTTAAGACTGACTATTTTGCATAGATGACCTAGGTAACTCGATATTAGTCCTAAGCTAACTATGAACTTCTGTTTATTCGGGATTATCCTTAGGTTTTCATAGGTGTGGGTTGACTCAACACCGCCGGCTCGATAAGCCTCAAATTTCAAGGGTAAGACCAGGTAGATAACTGGGGACATAGGGTGTGAGATGAATTTCACGCCTACCCGCTTTAGGGATAGAAGAAAGGTTGTTCTCTTAAGTATTGAATCCAGATCTTGAACAAGTAGCTTCACCCTCTCATTGGTCTGAGAGTGATCAGGTTTAGTGACTGGATCAGAAACCAATTGTTCATTAGAGGATTAGTGGAACTTAAGGAGCAAGACGTAATTCCGGGGTAAAACAACATTTTGACCCAACCGTTATTACGAACAACCTTTGAAGGGCCAACTTACTGATTATAGTTAAATCAAGTGGACACAAATATATCTACAGTGACGAGAGTGCAACTATCGAGCTATAGTGGTGTGACTCGGTAGTTAACGAATATTGATTAATTCAGTCTAAAGAGTTTTAGCCAATTAATCTCACATCGTTGGAGCTCATGATCTGTAGGTCCATAAGGTCCCTCTACTTGCTCGTAAAACATGAACACCTTGAATTAGTGAATTGAGTGAATTTAAAGTGATCTCAATTTGAAATGTTCAAATTGAATTTTAATTTGAAATATTCAAATTGAATTTTAATTTGAAATATTCAAATTGAATAGGGTTTCAATTTGAAAGTGTTCAAATTGTAAGTTAAGGTTTGAATTTGAATTGTTCAATTTCAAATTGGGGTTTGTATAATTATATTCGATATAATTAACATTTAATTTATCGAAACTAAATGAAATTGGAGAGTTTATAATATTTAAATATTGATTTAAATATTAATTACATAAGTAGGATACATGTTTAAAATTAGGTGTTTATCAATTTAATATTTGATATTAAATTATTATCTAATTAATTAAATTTGTTTAAATTAATTAAAATCAAATTAGTTTTCATTTTTTTTTATTCAAATTTCAGAAATTGAAATTTTGAATTTTGAATTTAATTAATTTTGAATTAATTAAATATGAAATTTAATTGTTAATGGGATTTTCTAACTTTTGGAAAATTTGAAGTGTTTAAACCAAACACAAACACCTAGCCTACTAAACATTTCCAATTGAAGTGTCAATTAGAATTTTATTCAATATTGCATGCATTAGATGCATAAAAAAACTGAAAATTTTCAGATCACAGTTAATTTTTGCTGAAAATTTGAGATTTTCTGCAGAATTTTTTCCTCTTTCAAGGACTCTCTTATTCCCTTCACCATTCACCTCAAATATGAGTTCCACCACTCAAATCCAGGATTGAGAATAGTAGAGAAGACACTCTTGGTGGTCTACTGCTGATTTGAAGCTCATTTACGTGGAGTGCAGCTCAGATTTAGAGAATTCTTCAAAGGTATCAATTCTGAAACCCTCTTTCTTGAAAAACCTATAAAACATGTTTTTTAGAATTCAAATTAAGTGTAGTTAGAGTGCTTATTGATTTTGATTGCTTCCGTTGCATGCTTTTTTATCCTATTACCTGAATGCTCAATTGACTATATAGATGGTGAATAGGTTTGTATTCTCCCCCATTATCAGACTGCAAGCATTTGACAACTACTCCAAATAGAGTTTTTACTAAATTAAGAAGGTGATTGAATGCAGCCAGAGTATCACTTTTAAGACGAATGGGGTATATCCAGGTAAATTTGCTGAAATAATCCACAAAATTGACATACTAATGAAATCCATCAGTTGAGGGGAATGGGGTTATTCCCCATAGATCAGTGTGCACCAGATCAAACGGTTGTTTAGCTCGAGAGTTAGATAATGGAAAAGGGGAAGCATGAGATTTACCGTACTTACATGCTTCACAAAATTCACATTTAGCACTCATCGTTACTTGTAGATTATAATAATTAATTAAGGACTGAAGAACTGTAGAAGATGGGTGTCCAAGTCTTCTATGCCAAACTTCCTTGGACACCAATATATGAACATTAGGAAAATTTTGGACAGAGCACATAATAAGATTATTAGCCGACTTCAAGTTGTCCTTATCTACACCTGAAGCACTACCAGTAACTGGTCCTTTTGTGTGCAACCGATAAAGTCCATCTTCAAAATCCCCCTTTAGCACCACTTTGCCAATCGTATGTCCTTAACAACATAATTATCAACATGAAATTCAAGAAAGACATCATTATCTTTGGCTAGCTTAGAAACACTTACTAAGTTTTTGGCAATCTCAGGCACACACAACACATTCTTAAGGGTGAGTAAACCATTTTTAGAGTTTAAATAAGATTTACCAATATGTGAAATATTTAACTTACTGTCATTTCCAACAACAACTTTTTCAGTACCTCTGTAATCAGCTGGCTAAACAATATTGTTGTAGTCGCTTGTCACATGGTTAGAGGCACCACTGTCAACATACTAGTTTGGATCTACAACCATTTGAGGTGTTGCAATGGCATTATGGGATGCTGTGAAGGCGAATGATGCATTCTGTCCTCTGAATTCTGTGGCCCTCGACTCCCACCTCTATTCTGATATGCTAGATTTACAAATTCCTTTATAAACATGTTGCAACATAAGTAAGCAATATAACCAATTTTACCATAAACTTGGCAAATAGAGTGCTTATTTCCATTATTGTTCTAGCGACCTCTGCCACGGTTTCTGCCACCATCTCCATGGTGATTAGTTTTATTGTTGTTCGATGGTTGTTTGCTATTTTGCCCAGAACTATTACGTTGTTCGTTACCATTTGCACTCAAGTTTCTTTGTTCATTGTTACTCGCCATGTTCACAAATGGTGGGTTATTGAAGGAAACAAAGTTTTTCTGAGTATTCTGAAATTCTAACGACTTTTCAAAGGACAAAAGCTCCATCTGCATACATGTCTAGGAGATATCTACATGTCCTTGTATGGTGACCACAACCGGATTATACTCTTCATCTAATCCTAATAGTACTTGAGATACTAACGCCCTTGTTGGTACTGGGCTTCCTACAAGTCCCAAGTTGTCTGAATGTATCTTCATTGTTCTTAAGTAATCAGGCATTTTCATTGAGCCTTTTCGAGTCTGTTGGAAAATTTGACGAATGTAGTCCTCTTCCGCTCATGACTGCAAACCAAACAGTTCTTGTTCTATTGTCCAAAAATCCTTGGAGTTCTCATGACCCATTACTTGCATTACTACCTCTGCACTCATAGATTTATATAGCCAGCCTAATAAAAGTTGATCGATGGCCACCCATGATTCATAAATTGGATTTATCACCAACGTTACAGATGAACTAAAGGTAGCACTTACCCCTTGATGGGGCGTCGAGGAGACAGTTATCAAAGAGTGACCGCCATGGACAACATCTTCGACGATCTAAGAAATACCCATTGGCTGTGTGGGTAATTGAGTAAACTTCGACAGACATGGATTCTCACCGGTAAGATGCCCCTTCAACCTATAGCTTTGAAGTATAAGAAGTGCTAAATTTTTCCATAAAAGAAGATTTTCTCATTCCAACTTGATGGTGGTAACTTGGTTTAAGAGTTGGTTTGAAGGGGGCGAACTAAAGATAGGGACTGTTGAGGTCATGGTAGAGGATAATAGGGATAAGGCATTAGCCATTTAGGGCTATGATCCCACGACAAAGTTGGAAGAAAATTGAGAGGCCGTAGGTCTGCTATGATGTTTTTCTATATATTTCAATAGGGGTGAACACCGCTTTTTATACAGATGGTAATACCCTTCATAGGGTTCTGATATTTACAGCAAAGAGTAAGAGAATGCAAGGAAAAATTATTACATACACGTGGCAACATCTCAGGGGAGAAATTCTAACAAACATCATGTGGTGCTGGAATAATTTGTTTTCTTCACAAAATTTATCTTTCCTGATTTCAATCTGGCCCTTGCCCTTGCCTTTGGCCTTATGAGTTGAATTATTCATAACAGTTAACATAAATTGTTCACCTAGCTTTACAAACACTGCATGTTGTTAACTTAGATTGATCACCTAACTTTACAAATACACCATGAATCAGGATCTTTTTTTTTGTGACAACTAGTTGTAAATTTAGAGTATATTTTTCTTGTGATAAAATTGATTTATCGTATCGTGTTTCCTTCATATTCAATACTTAGACCTATCCATTTTATACTATTTGACAGCAGTGTATACTTACATATAAGGAGATTTATTTCGTAGCCCACTAGGCATCTCTTGGTTTTCATGAATTTCTTTCCAATCCAAGGTTTTAGGCAAATTCCTAATTTCTTTTATTGTTTCCAAAAATTGCAATTCCAGTCTTTTCATGTTCTTGTCATTCGATTGTAAATCAATCGATCCAGAAAGTCATAAATATTCCCTAGGCGCTACTAAATGTTGGCTACTTCTTCCTTCATTTCCTCCACCAAATGTTTGATCGAATGCAATGGTCGATCCATAGTTCTGTATGAAGTGGCATTCCATCTAAACTAGGCTTCCATCTTTCTTGGTCTTGAATTATATTTGAAATAAGAGTTTCTGACCTTGAACCTACTTCTATTAATGTAAAAGTCCATTATTGGATGCTTCTTGGCATTCTTCATTCTTTCTTAAATTTAAAGGGTTCCCTAATTAGGCATGAAATGGACATAGAGATTAACAATTTACCAGTGCAAGTATACATTGTCGATTAGTAGTATAAAATGGACAGAGTTCAAGTATCAAATCCTTAGGGAACGGAGTACAAGGTTTTAATCAAGCAACTAAAAACCTCCTCAAAGTTTATGGAGAAAAACCAAGATAAAATAATTTTTGATATGATGTATGTGCTTTGAAAAAAGTAAAATAAGAGTAATGTGTGTTGTGAAAATTGTTATATGAATAATTTCGCCAAAAAATGAGAAAATACATAACCTTGTAAATGTGAGAGAATCTGAGCCAACGACTTTACGTTGTCTCCTTAAGACAATTTTACTTACTCTAATGCCTGAGTTTCTTGAGTAATTGTCTCCAAGGATAGAACAAATTAACTTTCTTATGGAAACAACACCTCGTACACAAGATCCAATGATCTATACTTTGTGGAAATAAACTGGACTTCAACGACTTTATAAGAAGGGAGAAAGTTTAATAGGAGAAAAATGCTTATGAAAAAAATTCTTTAAAGCAATTTGAAAAAGAGATATATTTATAGATTATTCGTGGCCATTTAAATAGTCGTGTCTCTTTTTCAAGTTGATTATTTTCAAAAGGACATATCCATTCATGAAACAATGCAACTTTACACGAAAGGTCACTATCATTTATTCCAACAATCCTCCCCCATAAATTGTAAGTCGGCAATTTAAGATCAAAGGAAAAAGAAAACATTCGATATTTCCCAATGAATAATCTGCATCGAGATAAGTAATAAACACTTTGAACTTTCCCTAGTGAACATCAATTGAGTTTACTTAGCTAATCAGTGGACTTGTGCCTTGAACTATCAGTTATTCTAGAATAAACTAAGATAATTGAAGTCACATAGTTTCTCATTATAACAAAGTTTGGTCTCATAACCATGTTCATCTCGGTCTTGAACATTGCCTGGTCTCGTGAGTGTTTTAGAGAATTTCCTTTAAAATTCTCATAAAAGCGACCCTTCACACTCACACCGATGATTCCTGTAAAGAATATCATATATACTTTTTTCAGAAATAATTATTCAACAACTTATAAAAATCATTAAAAGCACAATGCTTACTCTAAACCACTCGTACACTGTCTCATCATCCTTAGAATAAGTAAGAAGGAAAAAGAAAAAAGAAAAAAAAAATCAACACAGTAAGTTTTCTAGAGATCGGTTTGCCCGTTGAACCTAGATCTTGGGATCTCAATCAACTAGGTTGGGTTGACTCTCTAATTAAATTTTTAAAATTAAAGGCTTTAGTCTCATTCTCTTTGATGAACTTTCGACCAACTCTTTAATTAGGTCTTTAACAAGCAGATCTGCAACATTATTTTCTGATCTTACAAAGACAATTGTGATAATTCCACTAGAAAATAGTTGTATGATTGTATTAAGTCTTCATCATATATGTCGAGACTTATTATTATTTACTAAAGAGGCTTAGGTTGTATTCACATTTTAGGAATGCCATATAAAAATTTTGTAATCTCGCACTTAACGTGAGAGAATCTGAGCCCAACGACTTCGCGTTGTCTCATTAAGATAATTTTACTCACTCTAGTGCCTAAAATTCTTAAGTAATTGTCTTACAAGATAGAACAGATTAATTTTTTTTATTTTTTTTATTTTTTTTTTTTATGAAAGCAACACTTTATCCACGAGATCCAACGAAAAATACTTTATGGAAATAAACCAAACTTCAATGACTTTATAAAAATGGAGAAATTTTTAATGAGAGAAAATGCTTATGAAAAAGTTCCTACAAACAATATGAAGATGAGACATATTTAAAGACTATTTGTGACCATCCAAATAGTTGTGTCTCTTCTTCAAGTTGGTTATTTTCAAAAGGACATATTCATTCATGAAACAATACAACCATACATGAAAGGCCATTACCATTTATTCCAACAAAAATAAGGAAAAATAGCGAGAGAAAATGTTGTAATAAGATAAAAGAGAGAAAAAAAAAAAGATTCATAACCTTTCCAACCTTCAAGGAATTGTGCCCACCTTGTGCTCGCAATTTATTTTGCTCAACTAGATGAAGGAACTTTAAAATAGAGAAATAGTGAACGGAAGCATATCGTTCCAAGTTCCATTGAGAAAGAACACATACATTTACAGTCATACAGAAACAGTTATGCATTAAGAATAAATTACAGCATGCTTCTTTAAGAAATACAAGGGATTGAGTACAATACCTTTGAAGAACTCTTTCTTCTCGTATTTCCTCGATCGATCACCAATACGTCCAAATAGCATGAACTGGAAGATCCTTGATCACCACCGAGTTGAACTCGATCCTTGATCCTCGATGAGTAAAACTTGATCCTCGATCACCAGCAAGTAAACAAGACACCACCACAAGATTACTTTGGTATTCTTGGTGTGAGAATCCAGGAGTTGTGGGCTATGTATGATTTTAGATAGAGGAATGGAGAAAGTAAACGATCGAGTATGCGATCAAACGATCGTGTAGAAGAAGAAGCCTAGACTTGATACTCGATCGTGTAGCAACGAATAACTATCGTATAGTAAACTCGATACTTGATCATTTAGTCTCTGTTAAGCTATCGTTTAGTAAAACACCTTTTACTCGATAAATATTTTTGTGAGATGTTTCAACCGAATGATTTGAAAAATAATTTTTCCTTTTATCTCACAGTTACCATAAAAACGTGAATAACTTCCCACTCAAGTTGGTTATAGAGAAAAAGAATTATTAATCATCATATAATTAATAAATTATAAATAAATACAATAACTAACTTATCATATTATATTTATAACCTATAGTTTTAATATTGTATCATATGCAACATATAAACCATAGTATTTTTCTATTTTATGGCATTTAATATAAATCATATTTATATTAATTCCTCCAATTTAATAATGTATCAAATACATTATATCAATTATATCACATATAATTGAATTAATTGAATTATATCATATATAATCAAATATCCTTTTGTTAATTTGAACACTTCAAACTAACCCAAAATCTGATTCTCAACTTGAACCCATTGAGCTACCAAGAGAACCTTATAGACCTGTAGATTGAAGCTCTAATGGTACGTGAATAATTGACTAAACTCTTTAATCACAATATCCACCATCTGTTAACTGTCGAGCACTCCGTTAAAGACCGACAGTTGCACTCTTCGCACTACAAATATATTTCTGTGTCCATTGGATATAACCAATCAACAATGCGATGATCTTTCACAAATCGCTCATAAGTACAGTTGGGCCAATTTACTGTTTTGCCCCTGTAGTTACATCTAACTCCTTAAGTATCACTGATTCCTCTAATGAATAATAAGTCATAGTCTCATTGTGACCGAGTCCTCTTTTCCCAAGAGAGGGTGTGACCACTATGTTCAAGACCCATAATCAGTCCTCAAAGGAGCAATTTATCTACTTACCCCTGCTTCAAGGAAGGAGTGAATTTCGTCTTGTGTAGCTGAGTTCCTAGCTCCCCAATCAGACGAATCTCCAAAATGGTAGGCTTGTTGAGTTGGCAATCTGGCCACTCTCATCCATACAAATCAAAGGACTACTCTCATGTCACCTATGGTCATCCCAGTGAAATGTAAGTCTCAATTAACAACAGTGTTGTATAAAGAGACTAATCATTTCGTGGTCTAGTCTTATACAAACTCTTTGTATAGGATACCCCGCTCGCATGTCTCCACATGAATGATCAAGATCAGACCATTTGTAGTACTTTACAACACTTGTAACATCTATAAAGCAGGTCGTATCCGTAGTGTCACTAGGATAAGATATCCCTCTTTATCCATCTACTACAAACCATTTAGGTTATTAATTTAAACAAGATCTACCTATATGTCTCTACATACTTGTTTAAATTTACATAAAATAACCTTAGAACTTAGTTTATTGGATTGAATAAATGCTTATAAAATAACACTTATTTTATTAATAACAATATGTTTATAAAGTTTACAAATTACGAGACTACCAAGAGATTTAAGACACTATTCCCAACACTAGATCCAAACATAACTTAGCATGCGATCATATGTGCATGTATCTTAGTTTCTTAAGCATATAGGGTCAATCTGTGATCAAGTTATACCCGTAATCTAACCTAATTGACAATCAACAACACAAATTGAATTCAATACCTATTCAACCCTATTTGAGATATCTTTAGAAGCCTAAACAATTATACACATATTTCTATGACTAATCTCAAACTTAAATAAATGAGCATGCACTTCTGTAATTAGCTCCACCCTATGTATAGGGTGAAAAAAAAATTATGTCTAGGAATTTTCTCTTATATTACTTTTATGAAAATCGTATCCAACTTTGTATGCTTATCTAGATAATCAATCTAGTTTAATAATAAACAATAGAATTAATAAATGCAAATAAAAACTAAGTGTTGAGCAAAGTTAACTAGAACACAAGAGGGAGACTATATTATTCCTTCCATAGGCATCCACTTATTTGAATTCCAATGAAAAGATTAGTTCATGGGTAAACATTTAAAATATGTAGTTATATATAGATATGCATGTTAGTGCTGTTAATTTATAAGTTTAAACTTCTAATTAAGTTTCAGTTTTAAAATTTTGAAAATTTTTAATAGGTTTTAACCTTTTAATTTTATGCTTAATAAATCTATATGTTTTCAATTTTGTCTAACCCTCAATCCTTATATTTTTTTTAAAAAACTTTCAAATATACTATACACAAAATCAAAAGTGTATAAAATACACATGAAATCCAGTTAGCTAAAAGGTTGATTCTTTTGTTTTCTAATTTTTTAAATATAACTACATCAATTAGACACAAAGTAAAAAATTCAAGATTTATTTGATACTTATTTATTATTATTATTGGTAATATGTGGGGTGGGGTTTAAGCCCTTACCTTAAAATAGATAGTACAAGCTTATGTCAATTAAGCTACACTGCCGTTGACTTTTTTATTTTTAGTTTAAGAACTTTTCTTTTAATACATTTGAGGTAAGAGGGTTCAAACCATAAACCACGTGGTTACTAACACATTAGTAAGTCAATTGAACTATGTTCGGGTTGACTAGTTTAAAAACCTTTTTTTTGACATAAATATGAAAGTTTAAAGAGGGATAGGTTTGTTTTTGAAAAAATAATTTGTAGTTATATAACTTGGAGGTTTATCAAATGTAGTTTGAGATAAATAAATTTCACCTAACAAAACCAATCTATATAAATTTCAACTCCCAAAATTGATAGGGAGTAAATTCAATTTAAGAGCCAAATAATGGTCAGCAGGATAATTATCACATGTGTCCTCGATGTTCATCTTATCGGAAAACACATATAGAGAAATCATAAAAAATGGTATTATGATCCTAAAAGGCAATAATATTAAGTGCTATTTGTAGAGGCAGTCAACTATTAAGTTTCTTGTTGGGATATAACTTCTATGCCACATTAGGGATACAACAATAAAAGGGAAGGGTTTAATTTTTTTTTTTTTTTTTGTTCCAAAATATTTTTATCCTTGAATGCATATAACATTTTCTTAGTCCTTAAAGTTTTAAATATTATAACTACATATATCATTTACATTCTGTTTTATTTAGTATAATACACCATGATTAGATTTTTGGTTTGGTGTGTAGGTATCACCTTCATGCACATAATTATTGTCTTGATCCCTTTGTCTATTTGAGTCAGTCCATTGGGACGTTCATTGGACTCGTCGTTAGGAAGAGGTGGGTTGACAAGGAGATGAATCATCCCCATCGGTGAATTAATATTTTCCTCCCAAATCATCTTTGTAGTTCAACTTGGTATACGTATGAATTATCTATATTTACCTCAACAGCGATAGTTACTTTAGCTAATTCTATATGATTTAATACATGTCAATGATGACATGGTAATATATATATGTTCAAAGTCAAATCAACTATATATCAAATAACTGAAGATTAGGGGTGTTAAAAAAATTTGATGATCCGAAAAATCCGATCAACCCAACTCATATGATTTGGGTTGGGTTATTAACTCGTTTGGGTTAAGTTGAGTTTGGTTAGATTCAAATAAATGAAAATTGTATGGGTTGTTTTGTTCATGAGTTCACCTTAAATAACACAAACTAACTTAAACCAACTCGAATTTATTATTAATTTTAAAAGATTTATTTTTAAATTACATAAATCAATTTTAATTTTTTTAATTTCATTTTTTTGAACAATTTGTTCTCTGACAACTCTTTAAAATAATTTTTTTTAACAATTTAGAAATAAAATTTTCATAATATAAATTGAAATTGAATTGTTAATCTTAAATCAATATACAAAAATAATTAAATAAATTTTTTCATATTAATGTTTTACTTATTTTTAAAACAAAAAAATTAATGAACAACCGAGTATCCTGAACTAACCCAACCAAAATGTTTTATGATTGGATTGGGTTGAGTTCATTATTTAATAAGAGTTGTTTGGGTTGAAAAAACCTGCAACCCAAATAATTAGGTTGAGTCTAAAAAGTGTTTCAATCCAACCCAATTCAACCTAATCTAATCCATGGATGCTTCGACATTGAAATGGATGGACTAATACAGTGTTCACATGTGATTTAAAAACAAAAATGTGAAAAATGAAACTGATTTAATTTATATTTGAGTGTATTATCATTTCTACTATGTTTCTCTTCATTGTTTTTTCATTCTAAATGTAGGTTTGGTTCAATGTAAAACAACTTGTTCTCAAGATTGAATCTTCTGCTTTCGATTGTTTACTAAAATCAGGTCAATTATTGATGTCTTAATGTTTTTAGTTCTCGTTATCTTCTAATCTCCCAAGTTTTCGATCTTCAAAAAATATTTAGAGTCTAGAGTCTTCTTTTGAATTTTTTTCTCTTATGATGATTTGAAATTAAAATTAGATTAACTTTGTGAACCTCACAGAATCTAATTGACCAACTTTTGTCATCAAATATACTTGATGCAATTTGATGGGATTAACTTGTATTATCAAATAGATATGGTGTCTAATCTAATTAGATCAACTTATGTCATCATATATAGAAGGCTTAATTTGATAGGATTATCATATGTTATCATATAGACATGATCCAATCTAACTGGAATATCTTAGATTATTATATGGCCATGGTCCAATTTGATTCTGCTAACTGATCATGTCATAAGATAACCATAGCGGATTTTGATTGCTCCAAACTCAAATGGACATCGTTAAATTACATATTAGATTATTTATTTTTTTTCAAACTTATATTAGTTATTCTATTTATCCCAAACTTAATGGTATTTAATTTTATTATTAATTAAAAATATAAACGTGTGTTTCTATTAGATACCTCTTGAAAAGCTATAGAAAAAAAAAGTGGAATAAACATGAATTAACAAAATAAAATTGAAACCTAACAAAGAATTACAGAATATTTGCAATATACATAAATAAAATAAGATGGGCAGAATTTTCATTAGGAAAAATTCTTTGATATGATTGTTTATATATTTATTTATATTTAACATGACTATCAATCTCTAAACATGGCAAACATTTAATTTTTTTTTGAAAAAGTTATACCCATAAATCAAATAATATTATATATTAATGAGAAAAAAAATTATAGAAATTTTGAACTTAAGCATACAAATTTTAGAATAAAAGAAGTGAGCAGATTTTAATATTCAAACTTAGAGTACTAAACGATATTCCAAAATTTTTGGCTAAAATATCATTTTAATTTGTTTAATTTTAGTTATGATATTTTTAAATATCGAATTTTAGTCCATACATTTTTAAAAAATCTTAAATTTAGTATTTCCTTGTTTATTATTGATTTTTTCATTAACGTATTGTTACTTATAAGCATTTTCGCTATAAATTTTGAAATATATTTACATATCATATTTCTTTGCATAAAAAATATTATTATTGTTTTGATCAATTTAGATAAAAATTAATTTTGACAAACTAAAATTATATTAAAAGTGAGAGACTAAGATTGAACGCTTGAAAGTACGAACGTATTTGCTTTAACTTTTTAAGTGTTTAATTTTGAAAATTAGTCATTTTGAAAAAAAAATCAAAGTGTTTGACAACCATTCAAAATAGTTTTTGAAATACTTTCACAGTGTATTTTAAACCATTTTATTAAAAAAAAAATTTAAACAAAAATGACTTTCCATAAAAAAAAAAAAAATAGTCAATCCAAGC
Source organism: Benincasa hispida (assembly GCF_009727055.1). Classification (NCBI taxonomy): domain Eukaryota; kingdom Viridiplantae; phylum Streptophyta; class Magnoliopsida; order Cucurbitales; family Cucurbitaceae; genus Benincasa; species Benincasa hispida. The sequence continues at coordinate 29,285,384 of NC_052360.1, forward strand.
CAATGCTTAAAATATTAACGTTGACAAAAATATCGAGATCTTAATTTTATGAAAATTTTCGATGAAAATATCGATAAAATTTCGACTTTTATAAAAACAAAAAATTCAAAAGATAATTTTAAATTAGTAAATAAACATTTTATGATTTCTAAACAAATTAACATATCTACTATTTATATTATATTTACATTAGTGATATTTTGTTGTTCAATTATTATATTTTGTGAATTTTTTACGATAGAATAAAAATATTGATTAACTCTTCATGTCGAGATCAAACCCATAAAAACGTAAAATTCAATACTATGATCCAAACATGTTCTATATAGACTAAAATTAAATAAATCTTAAAAAGTATGGATGAGAATGATATTTTAACTCAAAATTTTTTATTTTCTAAATTCAATGGAAGAAAAGAAATTTAAAATGGTTTTAATTACAGCTCATCTTGACCAAGCAATCCAATCTTACGCAAGAAGGAATTACCCAAAAAAGAAACATTATTTTATTTTTTAACATAAATAGATAAATTTGAACAAATTCGGAGACACATTGGTCAGAAGAAAAAATTCCTGGAATGGGTTTTACCAATGAGTCCTAGTCAATTCCACAGCTAAATGACAGATAAGCCCCACTCATTTGATTTGCCACGTGTCCTTTTGTGAAAGGACTGTGACGTAACGTAATAGACAAACCGTGGACGATTGCTCATTGGCCGCTTCCCTGATACTGCTGAGCTGGCGCCTCGATATTTATTTTATTTTTTAAAAAAATTGTCTTACCCCCCTATTTTGGGGATATTTTGTTGTTAATTAATTTTCTAGGATTACGACACTGTTTGGACAAAAGACATTGGAAATTTCAGGTCGGTGGGCCCACTCACTCATCCCATCTGCCAAACTAATTTCTTCCATATTTCATTCGACACAAATCTCCTACACGGATGCTTCGGAACGATTCATGATATTTTCATATTTGTATGTTCCAGAATCGTAAATTTATATTTCTATTGTATTCAAAAAAATATATGATTTCAATTGTGTCGATAACACCTATCTTTATACATCCCATTAAATTATCGAGAATACATAAAAATGGGCACATCCTGAATATATACTAAAAAAATAAACAACAAAATATTTATATTATAAATAATGAACATGTTAATTGGTGTTAAAAGATAAAATGTTTATCATTAATTTGAATATATATTTTTTGTTTTTTGTTTTACAATATTTTCAAAAATATTCAATGAAATAATTTATTGATTTTCTCATTGATATTTTTATTTCATAAATCAAGACCTCAACATTTCTCTAGATTTGTACCTTCTTTCTTTTATTGAAATACTACTTCATTCCTTTAGTTTTATTTCTTTTTTGATAAGATGTACTTTCGAAATATTTTGTTATTCAAAGTACAATGACTAAAATGAATCAATTTGGAGGTACGCACATAATCCACTAACCAAAGTAATATTCTAAAGTACTTTTTTTTTAACCTAAACCCAAGATTTTTCATATTTGCACCTATTGATGAACAATAAATAAACAAAAATGGGTGATTTGTGTTCTTTTCAAGTTCCAAATTTTCATTGGAAACATTGAAATACAATGTGAAGAAGTACATCGAAGGGCCAAATATGAAACATAACAAATATGGTGCGGATATACTGAAAACTACTAGGATAAAGTTGGTCCTCTTTTCCCCATTTCTTCTAAAGTTAGAGAATGCTGTCAAAATAATGAGCTGAAAGGAAAGGGTTCTCAATATTGTGTTAATAAAGACTAAGGAACTTCTTTCTCTAAAACTTTATAGATGGATGACAGAAGTATCCAAAACTTTATAGATGGATGACAGAAGTATCCAAAAACACAGGGAGAGAAAATATCACAGGCCTTACACAAGGTTTAACTTTGAGGATTAAAGTAAAAGAAGCAGCAAAGATTAGAGGGGCTAAAGAATAAACATCATAGAACACCTAAAGAGCAATCAGAAACTCGAGTTCCTCTATCGCTCACCGTGCATCGACAGAGGTAAATGAATCTGCAAAACCAGATGGCCGGTTCGGTATGCTGGTTTGTGTATTGTCTCCACTGGCAAGGAATGATGACGAAGAGGACGACGCGTCGATATTGCTATTTCCTTCAAATGCCTGCCATTTCCTAAGGGCCTGTGGTAATGAAAGCTCAAGATCAATTCCCAAATTCTCTTCAGAGTCTGGTTCTGTAGGCTTCCAGACATCGACTAGAGATGAAAGTACGTTGACTGCATGACTCATATCGGGCCGCTGGTATGGCTCCCTTGCACAGCAATGGCCAGCCAAATCTGCAACTGTGTTGATGCTGCTAAAGGTCTCCTCATCAACGTCAATTGAAGGGTCTATGGCCTTTGAGAAAGTGTCCTTGTTAATGTGCATTCTGCGGAACCATGATACAAGGTGCAAGCTTTCTTCTGGCTGGCTCTCATCGATTGCTTTTCTACCAGATATCATCTCCATGAGAATCACCCCAAAGCTATAAACGTCGACCTTGGTCGTAACTCGTCCAGTAACTGCTCCATCAGCCATTTATGTAGAATAGAATGTTAGTATACATCAACAAAAAGTGTTGGTTAATAAAAGGCTATTGGTAGGTGAACAAACAGGTTCCGCAACTTGATCTATCACAATAAATGCATCTAAGTATTCTACTTAACTACATTCATGATAAACATCCATCAAACACTTCTTGTCCAAAATATAAATTTGAGAGGAACAATAAATAGAATGAAGCAAATGTTTGGTATAAAATGTAACTTGGTTCTTTCCTCAACATGTCATTAACTTGCAACTTGGAGTTTCATAGCAAAAAAGGACAAGAGTAGAGTGTATACCTGCATATTCAGGGGCAAGATAACCAAATGTTCCTGCAAGTCTTGTTTCAATTGATGCTTTCCCTTCAGGAGCAAGACGAACCAACCCAAAGTCAGCTACTTTAGCCCGCATATCATCTCCGAGAAGAATGTTTGATGGTTTAAGATCACGATGGATAAAACTTTGATGTGCTAAACTATGCAAATACTCAACACCCCTGGCCACATCCAAGACAACAATCAACCTTCTTTTCCATTCAAGGGGTTTAATCCCTTCTTCCTTCCAGTGAAATAGAAACCTACTAAACGTCCCCTGAGGCATGTATTCGTAAACGAGAAGTCTCTCATTCCCATCCAAGCAATACCCAAGAAGCGCAACCAAATTTCTATGACGAACCTTAGTAAGAACTGCAATCTCAGCCTTGAATTCATTCAAACCCTTCCCACCTATGACTCCAGACTCCATTCTCTTCACAGCAATGTTTGTACCATCGTGTAATTCTCCCTTGTAAACAGTTCCAAAACCCCCTTTCCCCAATATATTTTCGGGGCTAAAATTATTTGTCACATTCCTTAAAACTTGAATCGAGATAACCAGGTTCCCTGCCTCAACCACATGTACATCGCTAGGTCCAGCAATAGGAACTCTGCTGGTTTCGGGTGCACTCCCATCGGCTCTAGTCTCCGTAATCGTAATCTTCACCGAATTTTGATCCCCAGAATGACTAGGATGTACCACCACTGTATTTGGACTCTGCACTCTACTACCATGTCTCTTCTTTCTCTTGTACAAAAAGAAAATCACAATCCCAACAACAAGGAGACCAATAATAACACCAATTATTGAACCAACCACCACTCCAGTATTACTTTTCTTCACACCATTATCAGATATGTCACCTGATCCATCGGAGGGCGATTTCCCAGTGGGAGAACCTGGTATGGGAGCACTGGCAGTATCTTTCCCGATATCCGGGTTCCCCGCAGTGTGCACAATCACATTTTTCCTGAAGGCTGGGATTTTTCCGTGAAGCCTGTTATTGGAGACATCTAATTCTATAAGACTAGGCATGGTCACAAGTTCGTTTGGTATTGTGCCAGATAGAAAATTGTTAGATAGAAACAACTTTTGTACAGATGTAAGCAAAGAAAAGCTAGAAGAAATAGATCCCGCAAGACCCATATTCTTGAAGTTAATTATAGTTATGTTTCCAGGGTTGCCAGTACATTCAACACCTTTGAAATTCTCACAAGGATTGTTCCCTTCCCAGCCTTGAGCAAAGACGGTGGGAAAACCCATTGACTGTGCAACCGATAACAAAGCATTCACGCGGGGATCACATGGTTTACCTGGAGAATCCAAGCAAAATTTGTTCGATGCTGGTCTCATATCCAACTTAACATTAGGACTAAAAACAGGAGTTGGTCCTTGAAGCATATTATTCGTCAAATTCACAACCATGAGGGATTTCAAATTTACCAAGGACAAAGGAACAATACCCGTAAGCTGATTATCCCTCAAACTCAAGTGCACTAATCCTTGAAGGTTAGAGAAATCCGGCAAAGGACCTGAAAACTGGTTCAGATGCAACCAAATCTCCTGTAGATTAGTCATATTTTGCAATATATCGATTGAACCGTTTAACTTAGAGCTACTCTGTTGTCCATTCAACCAAAGCGACTGAATCGAAGAACCTGCAAGGCTTTCTGGTAATCCACCTTCAAGAAAATTACCCGCTAAATGCAAGTTCCTAAGAGTCGGAAACGTTGCACCATCGAAAACTTCAGGGATTTTACCGGTTATATTAACACGATTAGCCGATAATTCCTGTAACCCAGATGCGTCTCGAATGTTATCAGGAATTTGCCACGCCGAGAAGGGATTGTTGTCGATAACAATCGTTTGCAGAGTCGACTTCTTCACGAAGAAATCATCCGGCATGGAAGTAAAAAGATTATCATGCGCTAGAAGTATCTGCAGAGAATCAGCAAGATTAGGGAACGGCCCACCAAGCTGATTGCTCTGTACTTCTAATTGCACTAACGCCGAGAGGCTGGAGAGTTCCGTCGGAAGTGATCCCTTGAGGTTTTGATTCCCAATTTGGATTTTAACAACTCGGTTCTGAGAATCGCACTTAACATGCTTCCATTGACAGTAATCTGAACCAGTCCATCCAAGAGAACTCGGAGCTGCAATGCTATTCTTCAAGAGATTCATCACTGACCCATCACCGCCACCGCCGGCCGTCTGAGCAAATACAGAGAACCCCGGAAACTGCAGAAACAAGGGGAAAACCAAGAGGAAAACCCCAAAACCCAAATGGGGTTCCCTCATTTTTCAATATCTTTCAAGAAGCCAAGAAACAAACAAAGGGGTAAGTAAGAACAGAAAATCTCTCGCTCCGTCGTAAAATTGAAAGAAAGAACGGGCACCCAGAATTGTAGGGTCTTAAAGAATCACATTGAGAAAACAATCCGTAAAGTCTGCATTGGATTAAAACCCTTTTGAGTTTCCTTTACGAACAGTGATATTTCTCCAAGATTTCTTTGGGTTTTTTTCAGACAAGGGGTTGGAGGGAGGATAAAGCGGCGGAGACGGAGATGGTTTAGGGAAGAAAAATAATAAAAAGAGAGAGGAAAAAAAGGGAATGAAAGAGAAAAGGAAAGGCGTTAAAGAAATGAATAAAGATGAGAGAGAAAAGGATTAGTTTGAAAAAAGGAAAATGACGCGTGGGGTCCAACTCTGAAAATTTGAAAACAGTAAAGGAGTAATTCTAGGGCAAAAGCCTGGAGGTTGTTTCAATGGGGAAGATAATGCTTGGCTGTCTTCCAAATTCTGTCAAAATAAAAAATAATAATATTCTTTTTTATTTTCATTTGGAAATACTTTTAAAATTAAAAATTAAAAAAATTATTTACCAAAAATAATAAAAAAATTATTATTATTATTATTTTTTATAGAGATTAATAGAAGGGGATAAAAGTATATTAGTATCTTATAGCAATATAAAAGTCTATCCATCTCTATAAATATTTAATTTGACATTTTTTTTATCTAAAAAAATTCTCTAACTATTTTTCTATGTTCGCATCAATTTTTTTCAACCACTTCACAGCTACAACTTATCACAGTTTTTTTTTTCTTTTAATAATAGGAAAGAAAAAAAAACCAAAGTCCCTATGTCTTATCTACGTATTGTTTATTGTTATTAAGAAATAAGAATAACATTTTTAATTAATAAATATTTCAACGTCCTAATTTATAGTTTTTTTTTTTTTTTTTTTTTTTAATTTTTGGATGGTCTGATTAGATCCACGAAGGATCTCATTATCTAACGTATTGTGGTGTGGATCCGTGTGTTTGAATTCTTCTTTGTAAGGTAATATTTTTTATTTTTTATTTTCTTAAAAATTTTAGATAATTATTATTTTTTTAGGGTGGTTTTTATTATAAATATTATAATAATAATGATGTTCATTGGTGCGAAAGCTTGGTGTTCTAAGATATCAAATGATATTCTCCTACTATTCCACTTGTCTTTAAACATGTAGTCCATATGTCTTATGAGAGTACACATTCTTAGGGGATATTTGGAGTGAAGAGTTGGTTATTATAGTTGGATTTCAATAGTTCGTGTTTAGGGTGTAGATTATTTTAGCTATAATAGTATGTGTTTAAGATGCAAACTATTTTAGTTTGAGAAGGAAATAGTAAACACTGTAGCAAAGAATAAAAAAAATGATAAATGTAAAATAGTAAAACCTATAGCAAATATTAAATACTGTAGCAAATGAGGGTTTTGAAATAGCGTTTACGGTCTATAGCTAATGAGGGTTTTGAAATAGTATTTACTGTAGCAAAATGTGTTTATTATAATCTTATGATAATCTTTGCCCCCAAACACTCCCTTAGTGTCTAACTAATTTCACCTCATGCTCGCTAATTCTCCTATAAATAATAGTCATTTTGTGGATTTTGTAAGGTGGTGAAGATTGGTGAGAAATCCCAACTTTTTGGAAAGAAATTAGAGAAAATTTCATAATTTCATAATTTTCTTATTTTCTTTATTTTCTTTAAGTTATTTATTTATATTTTTATATTCTTTCGTTATTTATTTATATTATATATGATTATTATATTTATTTATTGTTATCTTATATTTTCTCCATATCCGTGTTTCGTTGTGCTTCCCAATTTTACAATACGTTATCAACACGAGCTTCTTTCATTTCCCTCGCTGAAGGTAGGTCTTAAAGGAATGTTGATTTTTCTCTCTTCGTTATAATTAATAAACTAAATGTTGTTTTATATATTCGATATATGTTAAATTTCTAATATAAATATAATATTTTGTAATAGTGTTACTATGAAAAATACTATAAATTGGAATTTGAAGCATTTGACACTAATGGTAATAAGTATTTGTTATTAGTGTTTGATGCCAAAACACACCTAGATGCCATAAAAATATGATCATTAGAAAACAGTTATTCTTTCTAAAGCTCGTTATGAGTGGATGTACCTAAGATTACAAGATTTCAAATTAGTAAGTGATTACAACTCCACATGATTTAAAATAAGTTCAAAATTGTTGTTATACGGAGAGAAAATTACTGATGTTGATATGTTAGAGAAGACATTTCTACATTTCATTTCTCGAATATGCTCTTATAGCAGCAATATCGAACGAAATGTTTTAAACAATATTTTAAACTAATTTGATGTCTTCTCTTGGTTGGACAAAATAATGAGTTATTAATGAAAAATCATGAATCTCGACCAACCGGGACAACACCATTCCTTGAAGTGAATGCTGTGAATTTTAATAATAATCGTGGTCGAGATCAAGCTCATGACCGTGATAGAGAAAGAAATAATTATTATTTTCGTGGTGGTCGTTCTAATCATTCGAATTTCAAAAGAACCACACAAAATGATGATCATAAAGAAAAAGCTCCACAAGATAAGAGTTCAAAAAGTGTTGAAAATAAATGTTTCCGATGCGGAATGACCGACCATTGGTCACGTACCTATCGTACGTCAAAAGACTTAATTGATCTTTATCAAGCATCCCTGAAGGAAAAAGAGAAAAATGTGGAAGCAAATTTTTCATACCAGGATAATGACATATTTGACTTATCCCATACGACAAATTTGGATGTGACAGACTTCTTTGAATCTCCTGAAGAGAAGATTGGCACCGCCACAGTTGAAAATATATGAACTTAATGTTGTTTTTTATCCATCTTCATGTTTTTTTTCTCTTAGTAGATGTTAAATTTTGTATTCCAAGTGTTGTTTTTCATATGTTAGGTGATTAAAAAATGAGCAAATGAGATCTATATTTGGAAGACAGTGCAACTACACATACAATACTTATAAGTAAAAAAATACTTTTCAAACTTGACAATGCTGAAAGCAAAAGTAAATACAATATCAAGTTTTGCAAACCTGATTGAAGGATTTGGAAAAGCAAATATTGTTTTACCTAAAGGAACAAAATTTACAATTAACGATGCATTGTTCTTTAGTCAATCAAAGAGAAATCTACTTAGTTTTAAAGATATACGTTGCAATGGCTATCATATTGAGACTGATAAAAAAAATAATATGAAGTATCTTTAATACACATCTACTGTCTCATATGAAAAACGTATACTAGAAAAGTTGTCTGCTTTATCTTCTAAATTATATTATACTCATATACGAGTAATTGAAACATATGCAACAACAAACTTGAAGTTCATGAATTCAGACATATTTATAAATTGGATTGATATATTAGGTCATCTAGGGTTTATAATGATGAGAAGAATTATTAAGAATTCAAATAGACATCCATTGAAGAGCCAGAAGATTCTGCAATCTAATAAATTATCATGTGATACTTACTCTCAAGGCAAATTAATCATTAGACCATCACCAGTCAAAGTGGGGATTGAACCATCTGCATTCTTAGAACGAATCCATGGTGATATTTGTAGACCTATTAACTCACCAAGTAGACCATTGAGATATTTTATGATATTAATAGAGGCATCCAGCAGATGATCACACGTGTGCTTATTATCAAGTCGAAATCTTGCATTCGTAAGATTACTTGCTCAAATAATTAAGTTAAAAGCACAATTTCCTAATTATACAATTAAGACCATTTGTCTTGATAATGATGGTGAATCTACATCCCAAGCTTTTGATAATTATTGTATGTCAATTGGGATAAGTGTTGAACATTCTGTAGCTCATGTTCATACAATAAATGGTTTAACATAATCATTTATAAAACGTTCACAGTTAATTGCAAAACCATTGTTTATGAGAACTAAGCTTCCTACATCTGTACGGGGACATGCTATTTTGCATGTAGTGTCACTAGTACGCATTAGGTTGGTAACTTATCATAAATACTCACCATTACAATTAGCTTATAGTCACGAGCCAGATATTTTCCATCTGAGAATTTTTGGAAGTGCAGTATATTTTCCAATTGCTCCACCACAATGTACTAAGTGTTAGAGGATATCAGCATGCAGCGGAAGCAACAATGATCAATAAGCATTCTAATTCATTACTTTTGACTATAAATAAAGCATACTCATAAACTAATAAGAGGGTTTCAAGACATACCTTTGTAAAACAACTTGAATCTCGAATTCAGTTGTAAGTCTTCTCTAAATCTACTTGTGAACCACCTCAAGATCTTCCCTACTATTCTCATAGAGCCTTAGATTGAGTTATGGGACTCAAAATAAATTCGAATAAAGGAAATTTGGAGAACAAGCTCACTGATGCACCATTGAAGAACAACTTCTTCAACCTTAAGTTCTTCAGCAAAAACCTTTCAAGTGCTTCAATTTGCATGCTCGATGCTCAACCTAATCTCCTCTATTTATTGCAAGACCATCATGCAAAATAGGTAGCTGCATGAAGAGCATCTCATGCTTGAAAGAATGAATCAAGAATTTGATGGGAATTGAATGAGCTACTAAATGTAGTAAGTGGAAATCTCCCACTTTTCCATTTTCATGTTTTTCAATTTCAAATTGATTTCCAAAATCAATTTTGGTTTTTCAAAATTGAGAACTTTATTAATTTTACAAAATTAATTCATTAATTAATTTTTCTAATAAAATTAATAATAATAATTAATTAAATAATTTAATTAATTCTAATTAATTTAATATCAAATATTAAACTAATTTTAACACAAAATCCACCATCATGAATCCCTATTCATGAATTTAATATTTAAATCGTATTTAAATATTAATTGATTCACCAATTCCGTTTAATTCCAAGATTAAACGCGTAACTATATCACATAAAATTACTAATTCCCTTAATTCTAATTTAAATGTTTCAAATTAACTTATCACACTACTCTAAGGCTAATCCATTTATAAGCTAGTAGGGGGACCTCATGGACCTATAGATCATGGGCTCCAACAATCCGAGATTAATTGGCTAAACTCTTTACATCGAATTAATCCACATTCGTTAACTAATGGGTCACTCCACTAAAGCCCATAGTTGCACTCCCCTCACCGTAGATGTATTATATCCACTCGATATAACCATGATTAGTAAGTTAACCCTTCACAGGTTGTTTGTAATAACGGTTGGGTCAAAAGTTTGTTTTACTCCCGAGATTACCTGTTGTTTCTTAAATCCCACTGATCCTCTAATGAACAATTGGTTTGTGATTCGATCAACAAACCGAGTCCCTCTCAGGCCAATGAGAGGATAGAGCCCCTTGTTCAAGACCCAGAGTCAACACTTAAGGGAACAACCTCTCTACTATCCTGAAAGCGAGTAGGAGTGAATTCCATCTTGCATCCTATGTCCTCAACTATCTACTCGTTCTTACCCCTGAAATGGAGGTTTATTGAGCCAGCGCTATTGAGGCAACTCTCACCTATGAAAATCTAAGGATAATCTCGAATAAACAGAGAGTTCATAGTTAGCTCAGGATGAAGGTCAAGTTACCTAGGTCATCGCTTTGAAACAGTCAGTCTTAAACATTAAACAACGTTATAAATTAAGAGTGACTAATTTTGTGGTCCGATCTTGTACAAACCTATTGCATAGTACGCTCCTACTCCTTATGTCATAACATGTACAAATTAAGATCACATTGTCTATAGCACTTTATAACTTCTTGTAACAACTACAGAGTGGGTCGCATCCAATACTGTTACCAGAATAAGGCACCTAACCTCATTCATATACTATAGATCATTTTGACTATTTACTCAAACCTGATCCACTTTTATGTCTCCACATAAAGCTCAGGTACTCATGTAATAGTCATGGATCTTTTAGTTTATTGGATTTATTTCTAAAACGAAATAAGCAATTCATATATTCAATAACAACTTATTGAATTTTCAGAATAAGTTTAAATGTTTACAAACCACGAGTTTTAGAACATAAAATCCAACTCTAAGATGGGTTCTCAAAGGAGGTTAGGAATATATGTTGAATATGACTCCCCATCAATTATTAAATATCTTGAACCCCTCACGGGTGATGTATTTATTGTACAATTTGTTGATTGTCATTTTAATGATGAAGACGAGGATGATGTGCATAAGCCTCTCATACAAAGGCTAGGAAGAAGAGAAGAAGAAGAAGAGACTGTTGAGCCCAACACAGATAAACAAGTGACCGGTCATGAGGTCACCGCAACTAGATCTTCTATGGAACCCATGCACGGTTAGTTGAGCGCATAAAATGGGAAAAACATGAGAAAGAGAAGGAGAAGGAAAGAAAGGTGGAGATGATGGAAAAATCCCACCTAATTATCACCTCCAGAGACTTAGCAAAGAAGCTGCATGAGAAAGAGGTCTGTCGCAAAAATGTGATGACAGAAGAAGCATTGCGGAGAAAGAAAGAAGAAGACAAACACATTGAGACAATCACTGAGGAGTTAATTAGAGAGATGGAAGATAAGGAAGAAGAAGAGAGAAAAAGACGAAGAAAAAAAGGCGCAAAGGAAGGAGCAAGTTCTTCGTCGAAGGAAGGTGAAGAAAATTGAAAAAGCTCGGTGGGAGAAAGAGTAAAAAGAAAAGGAAAAAGGGAAGCAGCAAGTTGGGCACATAGTTGATGAGCACCCATGAGACTTAAAAGCCTAGGCAAAGGGCAAGGAAAAGATGATCGAGTCATCTTCTGACAAAGAAAAAGTAAAGAAGATGATGGAAAAGGAAGACGATGACATGTTGCTAAAAATGGGGTTATTCCGAATGTCATCACCATTACCTGACTACATCATTATCATCATCGCAGAGCTGTGATGGGAGGACTTCTGCCAGAACCCCTTCATAGTTATGCCTAACGTTATATGTGTCTGTTACAAGTGTAGCCTACACAATGAGGATGATGTGGTGACTGTGTCTGGTCATCGTGTTTCGTTCAGCGCCAATGATATCAACGAGTTATTCAAGTTGCAAGGAAATCCTCATACGTCGAGCAACAAGTTGATACATGCGCCAAACTGTGCATATGGATGATGCATTAAGGATTTTTGTCAAACCTAACTCTATGTGGAAGATCTCTCTAAACGGCGTCCGAACTTTGGCTTCTAACAGATTACTTCCAGAAAAGAGGTTATGCGTTTATTTGGTTAAGAGACGTGGTTGATCCCCACAACGCATGATAAAATAGTATCAAGGGATCGCCTGATGGCTACCTACTACATCGTAAGAGGCATCCCTATCGACATTGGGCGCCTTCTAGTACCGCAAATATGGGGAATGTTCGGCAAGCCCAGAGGACAATTCTTCTTTCCACGAACCATTAAAATCTTGTGCCTGTGCATAGGCTTTGGTGTTAAAGAAGAGCCATTGGCAAGGGTAAATGGGATTATCACTGATAAGACATTGTGCTATTTGTTAAAAGACTCCCTGTTTTGCCTTAAGCTTGCCAAAGTTCCCAAGCGCCTAGTCCTCATTGACTTAAATGATCTTCATCCTCTTCCAGCCAAACACCGAAGATCTAAGGCCAAAGTCGAGGAAGTGGCCAGAATTAGCCCTAAATACCAAAATTTTTCATACAACTTTCACACTCTATTGCCGCTTCAAACCCTTGCGCCTCAAGACCTTTTACCTCTACTCTCGCCCTTTCCTGACTCTTTAAGCCTACTTCCCCCTTCCGCTGATCAATAAGACCAATCTTCTATTGAGCAATAAAGAAACTCACATTCACAGAAGAAGTCTGCCCCAATCAATCTTAGAGAAACCTCTCATTCATCGCATCTTTTGGATAAATTTGATGATCAACTCGATTTCGACACTGACCCATCCAACTAGTACCAAACTAAAGCTATGAGGATTTGAACATCTCGCCGCACCATTCCCCTCACAGCATTCTCTCACCACCTCCACTTGGCCCAGTCATCAACATCGAGGAATTAAAGGACTTCATTCGCACCGAACTCAATTATCAACTATGGCCTTTGCAATAGTCCATTAACTCTCTGCAGCGAGATGTCTCCATTATGCAGCAAATCTTAACCCTTCAGACTCAGCAGAACCATGAATACTTTAATTTTCTAACTTCTTACCTCCATGGTCCCACTGTCCCAGTCCATCTCCACAACCCTTTTCATTTCTATGATGATCCTCCCCCTGCTTCTGAGCATAGTCATGATGGCCCCTTGATGTAACAGTAAATTTAGGGGTGTTGTTTTGGAAGTTGATTTTCTGTATGTTTTATTTCTTCTGCTTATATCAACCAGTTCTGTACTTAAATTTTGTAATTTAGTGCACAATATTTATATATAACATGGATTCTATGATTATTTGCACTCATTGTTCTGCTTGTATCTATTATTGCCTTGTTATTTTTCATGGCTTATCCTTTTGAAATTCATCTTGCTCTATATCTTTTTGCGTGTTAATAAATTTGCAGTCGTGATGGTACTTATGTACTTCACTAGTTCACTCACTAAGAGTTGCATACTTCTCTCAATCTTAGTAGTTTCTTCATTGTTTGACAGTCTTAATTTTTATGCACACAAGCCTCTACTCAATCCTCTTTTTCAAAATTTTCGAGTAATTTTGTTTTTTTTTTTTTTTT
>NC_052360.1:29299328-29312079 GCF_009727055.1 Benincasa hispida
TTTTTTTTTTTTTTTTCTAAATAATGAGGACCTTGCTACTCTAAAACAATTGGTGGGAGAGGTCTGAGCAGATGCATTTAACTTACATATTGTGATTACATATATAATTTTACTTTTGAAAAAAAAAATAATGAACTCCACTATCAGCGCAAGGGAAAAACCAACCTCTCAACCCGATAAAAGTTTAAGTTGTGAAAGGAACTTGCTCGTAGTTGGATACTTCACATGACACCCATGTAGGTAAGCCAAAACCAAGGTAGGCAACCAGGATCAGTGCAATGTAATAGCTTTTAATAAACACAACTCCAATGTCTGGCAAAAGTTAAACTTGGTCAAGATAAGAGTTGAGTTGAACTTGGCATGCAATTGTAGTTGGATGTTTGCATGATACCTGTGGGGCAAGCCAAAATGAAGGGCGTAACCAAGTTCAACGCCTTGCGGTAATCCAAATAAGTAACCTCAAAGTGTTAAAATTGCTTTTCTTTTCAAATTAAACACATTACAAAGAAAAAAATGGATACGATAGTGTTTGAAATGAGAAAAAGGTTTTTGAGTGAAGATTTGTCAGATTCAAATTAAAAAAATATTTCCTTAAAGAAGCGACCAAGCTCAAGAGAAGAATGTAGCTTGAAAAAGGAGTGCAGGTGAAAAACAATTTGAGAAGCTAGTTAGCACAACCTTAAGGTGTAGAGTAAGTTAGAATTTCCTTAGTATAAGATATGCTTAAGGACAAACATTATTCTAGATTTGGGGGTGTGATAACTTGTAGAAATGCAAGTTATTGTAGAATTTATTTAGAATAATGAGGTGATATAAGCAAATATGCATGGATTATACTAGGAATTCATGTTAAATAATATACTTGTGCTGAAGTACACAAAAAATTTCCACTGACTGTATATCATGAGTTAAATTGCGCCAAAGTATATATTTTACAGTTGATTGTAGGATCTGATCACATGCGCCGAGCTTTTACCCGATGAGAAAATATTTGGTCACATGTCTTGGGATCTCTGACCTTGTGCCAGCAGATCTTCTGCCGAAAAGTTTAGAATGTTGACCATGATTGCAATATTGACATGTTCACCTACCACGTCAGAGATGACGGTTAATCAGAGCAAGAATCTCAACAATTTTCAGCACATGGCTCTATAAGTAGAGCCTTGAGACCCATGGAAAAGGGGTTGACAAGTCGAGATTTTACTTGAGAACGTCCTTAGGCACGCGACTTGCACCACAAGCAAAGATTGAATTAAAGAGTACTTTTGAGAGCTTCCACTTCCAACTCCACCCCGACTTATAATCAGAGCTTCACCGGAGTAAGAGCTTGAGAGGACCTTCTCCACTCCACACTATCATTTTTTCCCCAGCAGCCTCAACATTACACTTGTTGGAAGCAAGAAATTGCTGACAACTGCCCTTTCCCTTACTCCCTTATAATATTTTACTATTATATTGCATTTGAGACTAAGAGATTATTCACTTTTGTAAATAACAAGTCTATTCTTATTTTTATATCATCATGTCTACTTCCATGATCTCCTCTCTCTTTACTTTTACTTTTCTCTTATTCATCATGAGTAACTAATCTCAACAGGGTGAGGAGGGAGTTTAATGCTATGAACTAAGTTTAGTCTCTAAGAGTTAATCATGTTTGCTCAATGTCTGAAAATTTAAATACTTGGCTATGATCAATCATTGGATCAAATAGCTATAACCAACTGCCTGAGAGGGCAAGTAGTTGTGGATCTCACTAAGCAAAATAAGAAGCGTTTCTAGAGATAGAAATAACCTTATGCTCAACACAACATCATTCATGCATCATAGAAATATGGCAAATGTAGCTGGTCGTCGAGAGGTGTGCAATGAACGGATGATGCAAGCTAGGATTAACCTTGGAACTAAACTTAGGGATGTGGTATTGACTTTCCCTCAAACTCTGCTTCTCTATACATTTCTTTACACACATTAAAGCTACTGTCTACATAAGTTTCTCATAATTAAACTCGGAGATTTATTTGCCTGTTTAGGTAATTTAATCACATAATTTCTTTAATTGCATGAGCTTTGATTCTTACAATTATTTTAGTTCTTGTTGTATGCACGTACTTTCCAAACATTCACAGTAAAAATCCCTGAGTTTGACATCGAATCACACCGAGAAACTTGTAGGTTGTTTATACTTGGCAATCTGTAAGAAAACTTGTGATCAGTGCATGATTAACTACAGTTGTACGCATAATTAGTTCAACGCATAGTTTGTCTAGTGTAGTTTAGGTTAACCGCATCAAACGTAACAACATATCCATAAAGAAATTCATGACATGACTAGTGAGGAAGGTGAAATACATAAAGATAATAATGAGATTTCAAAAAACTATGTTATGACAAGAAAAATATGGAATCGAACTTATGTAGTTATTGACAACATTTTTGCATATAATGTTGCTTTTGATATTATATCTAAAAATGATGATTTTGAACCAAAATATGTTGAAGAATGTTGACATAGAAAAGATTGGCTTCAGTGGAAATAAGCATTCGAGGCAGAATTAAACTTACTTTCAAAACGTCAGGTTTTTGGACCAATAGTCCAAACACCAGAAGGTGTCAAACCCGTGGGATACAAATGGGTATTTGTGAGGAAAAAAAATGAAAATAATGAGGTCACAAGATATAAAGGAAGACTAGTTGCACAAGGTTTTTTACAAAGACCTGGTATTGATTATGAGGAAACGTATTCTTCGGTGGTAGATGCAATTACATTAAGATATTTAATATGTCTAATTGTGTATGAAATTTTGGATATACATCTTGTGGATGTAGTCACAACATATTTATATGGATCTTTTAATAATGATATTTATATGAGAATCTCAGAAGAATTTAAGGTACCTGAAACATATAAATTAAATTTTCGGGAATGGTATTCAATAAAGTTATAGAGATCGCTATATGGATTGAAACAATTTGGACGAATATGGTACAGTCACTTGATTGGATATTTATTGAAAGAAGGATATCAAAATAATCCAACATGTCCGTGTATTTTTATAAAGAAACCGCAGTCAAGATTTGCTATTATAACTGTATGTGTTGATGATTTAAATATAATTGAAATTCCTGAAGAGCTTTCAAATGCAATAGAATATCTTAAGAAAAAAATTGAGATGAAAGATCTTGGAAAAACAAAATTTTACCTTGGTTTTGAAGGAATCGAATTCCTGCGGAAGCATGTGAACGCTTTGCATTTAGACATTCGATTTTTGTGGAAACAAAGACAATAAAATAAAATATGCATTTGTAGGATAGACATTCAAACAAAACTATAAACATGCTAGAAAAGAGGAAGACGAGATGAAATCAAAATTCACCTTTGTTGATTCTTTTAGCTTTCCTCTTCCATTATCAACGATATCGAACTTCTCCAACGAAGAAGGACACCACTAACAAAGTTACCTTGCTATTCTTTAAGATTCCAAAGAACTTGGAATAGTGGTCTCCAAGAACTTTCGAGGAGGAAAATGATAGAGAATTTTCAGAGCGAAGTTAGAGAGAAGGAGAAGACTTGGAGGCTAGTTTTTTTTTTTTTTTTTTAATATATTAAATAAAAAACTCTTACCCTAAATGGGCTATAAGAATATGTTTATATAGAGAAGGGTTAACCCCTCCTCCAAGTATTTTCTTTTATACCCTTAGTGCTAATTAATTAAATAATCTTATTTAATTAATTGACACATTAATTAAATGACTATATATTAAATCTTATTTGATATACATTTAATTAATTATCATAAATATCATATATTTATACTAACCTCCAATCTCCATTATTTCTTAATCAATTACTTAACCATTGATTATCAATTAAATTATATTTAATATGGAGTTAATTAACATATAAATATCACATAATTATATGTATACTTCTCTTTATGAATCTAATTCATATAAATCTAATATTTGAATCGTATTCAAGTATACCTCTCTTATAAATTTGGATTATAGATCATATCTATAATTAACCATTATATATTAATCTCATTAATATAAAATTTCCTCATTTGATTTGAGCATTTTAAATCATTCCCCATTATTATCCTTTAATGAGCTAATAAGGGGACTTTATGGACTTACATATTAGAAGCTTCAATGATATGAGATTAATTGATTAAACTCCTTTAATCTAATTAATCAATATTCATTAACTATTGATCACTTCACTAAAGACCGATAGCTGCACTTTTCACACTATAGATATATTTATGTGTTCATGAATATAACCAATCAATAGAGTGATGACCCTTCACACATGCTCATAAATACAACTGGGTCAAAATACGGTTTTACCCTGCAACTACATCTAACTCCTTAAGTATCACTGATTCATCTAATGAATAAATAGTTTATAGTTCAACTATAAACTAACACCTCTTGGGTTAGTGAGAGGTTGAGGTTTCATTGTTCAAGATCCGGAACCAGCTATTAAGGGAGCAATTCATCTACTTTTTCAAGGAATGTGAAGGAGTGAATTTCATCTTGTGTAGCTATATTCCTAGCTCCTTAATCAGACAAATCCTCAAAATGGTAGGCTTATTGAGTTGGATATCATGGTCACTCTCACCCATATAAATCAAAGGACTACCGTCATAAATAGGACTTCACAACTCCCTCAGAATTAAGGTCAAATCTCCTATGGTTATCCTAGTGAAATATTAGTTTCTTCAAGTAATGGTGTTATAAAGAGAAACTAATTATTTCGTGGTCCGATCTATGTATAAACTTCTTTATACGAGATACCCCCACTCACATGTCTTTACATAAACAATATGGTTCATATTGTTTGTAACACTTACATCTCATATAACAATTATAAAGTGGGTCGTATCGCAGTATTACCAGGATAAAGCACCCAACCTCCATCCATTTACTGTAGACCTTTTAGGTTATTACTTGAACATAAACCACCTGTATGTCAACCACATACTGTTCAAGTGACATCATAACATTGGATCTTAGTTTATTGGAATGAATTAATGTTGTTAAAATGTCAAATAAAATACCTCTGATTTTATTAGATAAATAATTTATGTTAATAAAACTACAAACCATGAGATACATTAGATTTAGGACATTAATCAACAATTTTTACCTCTTACATCAACAAATTTGTGGTCATTTACTTCGATGACATCCTAATTTACAACAAGATCGTTAATGACCATCTTACATACCTCCAAGAAGTATTCTCTATCCTTAAATCTAATACTCTATACATCAATCCTAAGAAATGTGTCTTCTTATGCAGCAACATCAAATTTCTTGGCTTCATTATTGGACAAGAAGGTGTCCAAGCAGATTCTCAAAAAACTGTAGCCATCAAAGAATGGCCAATACCTACATCGATCAAAGAGGTGCCGTCTTTCCTTGGTTTAGCATCATTTTACCGCAACTTTTTGGAAAGAAATTAGAGAAAATTTCGTAATTTTATAATTTTTTTTAAAGTTATTTATTTACATTATTTTTATTATTTTATTATTTATATTATATATTAATATAATTTTTATTTATTATTATATTATATTTTCTCATTATGTTGCGCTCCCCAATTTTACAACCGTTTTTAAATTCTATCCGAGATCCTTTTAGAATAAAACCCACTTAAGTTAATATCATAGTAATTATTATTATCATTAGTTTTTTTAAGAATAAATTATTATTTTAAGTTTTACCATGTTGGAATTCTTAATATGTCAATTTTGTTGAAACATGTATTTTGTTATAAATGATTATATTGACTCGTGAGACTTTATCTATATATAACATGAATATAATTCTAGACCCATCAAAGAAAATGTATCATAAACTAAAAAGAAAGTTTTTTTTAACCAAAACTAAAAAAGGTTAAAAAGATAGATTCATTATTAAACAATTTAATTTGTCTCGTAAATCTGAGTATATGATTCAACTAATATATCTTTAAGGGTTAGAATCTTACTTTTACTTCTACACATTGTTATAAAATCTTACTTTCATTTGTTTAGTATTCTAAAATTGTTTTTACAGAGTTTACGTATGCTTATCAAATATTTTGGTTCATTTGATTTCTCATCTTTTTAAAAATATTTTGAAAATCTTAATAACTGTTTTCCATTAAAAAAAATTCTTGGTGCTTATTCTCTCGGATGGTACAAAACCATTTTAGTTGTTCTTTTAAAATTAATAATTAAGATAGTATTTCACAAAAGACTCTATAGATTAGATTCTCAACTACAAAGAGAGGTAACATGAGAACCTCACTTGATGATACAGGCTCCACATAAGGGAGAGAGTCAAACTAAAAACTCGAATTGGGGAGACGTCACAATGTATATTTACTAAACTTATGAAATTTGAAAATATAAAACAAAATCTGAATTGTTAACCAAACAAACCTAAGTATCCAACAATAATCTCAAACAATCAACGTTGATGGTTCAATATATAGGAGGTGCAAAAATGAGTTTAGTTCAATTGTTATTGGCATGACCTTATTTTTTAGAGGTCGAAAATTCGATTCCTATTCGTAGAGTTGTTATTGTACTAAAATGAAATGGTATATTTTTAAGTATCATTACCCACGAGTGTAACTTATTTTTTTGTGTTGGCATTGGCTTCTTAACCTTTCTTTGTATGAAGTAGCACTAGATCAACAAAAGTTGGCTTAAAATATTTACGTAAGCTAAAATGTTGCATGTATCCAACATTTATAAATTATAATAAATATTCGTTTAAATATCAAATAAAAATTTATATTCTAAAAGATTTTGTCACAATACAAATCAAATATTAAAATCTGCTGTAATCATATGCAATCAAGAGGGAAAATAAACAAAAAGAAGCTATCAATCATGAGTGTTGAGTGGGGTCATTACTAATAAGTAAAGAAAATAAAACTTTATATTAAACTTATAAAATCATGTGCGATGTCTTGTAGTTTACTTCAAATTTGAAATCAATATTTTAATTAAGCAAAGAACTAAGCCATTCAATTACCCAAAAACTTTGCAAGTGGAGTTATTCTTCATGTTGGAATCTAGTTTATTTGGCCCAAAAATGATACCAAGAAGATTATTATGGAAATAAATCT
The DNA here is from genome assembly GCF_009727055.1 of Benincasa hispida. NCBI lineage: Eukaryota > Viridiplantae > Streptophyta > Magnoliopsida > Cucurbitales > Cucurbitaceae > Benincasa > Benincasa hispida. The sequence continues at coordinate 29,306,458 of NC_052360.1, forward strand.
TGTGATATAACAAGATGATTTTCTCTTTTTCCAAAAAAAAAAAAGATTTTCTCAAAAATAAAGAAATAAATAATGAAAGGGTAATTAAAATTATATTTGATCTCTCTCTTTCTATATTTATTTACTAGACATGTGTGTTAGAGTGAGTTTAGCTCAATGATGATTGATAATTGAAATGCATTATCTTTACTTCGAAAGTTTGACCTTCTATCTTTGTAATTGTTGTACTCAAAATTTAAATAAAAAACTAAAAATATATATCATTCTCCCAATATATATCATATCATGTACATTTATTTTTAATTAAAAAAATCAATATTACCGTAAAGACGGTATATATTGTGAATTTAAGTATAACTCTATTGGATAAGACATCAATTTTACCAATCTAAAGATTGATGGTTCAATCTTTCAATTTATAATTATTGAATTAAAGAAATTAAAGAAAATAGTAGAGTTGTTTGGATGATGTATTATCTTTATTGTGTTTGATAGTAGTGTTTTGAGAAGATAATTGCAAATGACATTGGAGCCTCTTATTTTACAGGTAATTCAATTCCCATATATTTAAAAAATAATTCAGATATTAAAAATCCATGTAATTGATCTATAAGTTAACTTTGTTATAGCCAAAAGTAAAACCAACATAATTTAACTAGTATTAAGTATGTATGATAATTTAAGATCAGAGGTTTAAGTAATCTCCTACTCTCATATGTTATAAAATGCAAAAAAGTTAACTTTGTCATAATTTATAAATCTAATCATTTCACCTTAATATCATGATTTAGAAGGATTTATAAAATTACTTCAAAATATGTTCTTAATAATTTAAAAAATCAATGTTAATGATCATGTGTATACTTATTTTATTACGAAGTATAAAATTAAATGTTAGAATGATTTTGAATATGACCAAAATACTTTTAATCATTTTAAAATCTCTCTCCAAATATGTCCTGAATCTAAATACACATATCGTTTAAGTTTATATATTTTTTTATTTTTCGATCTTATTTATTTATTTAAACAATTTTACTGAATCTTTTTAAGTACTCAAACAAAATAGATGGAAGTATATATATATTCGCTCAAACTTCATAAGAATTTGACAAGAGATTATTTTCATATGTACCTTATTCATCTTTAAAAAATTTACCCTCTTACTTCATTAAATACATAAGAAGAAAGTTTAAAATAACTAGTTTCAAAATTTACCACAAAAACGGATATCACCAAAGTCAGTATGAGAATAGTTCCGTCAATTTAAAATTGGGAGATTCAAATTCTCATATCTCATATTTATCGTGTAAAAAAAAAGAAATAGAAAAAGAAATATCATTGAAGAAGGTCTCTCATGACTCATGGCCACTAAATTAAGACATAAAGTTAAAATAAATCTTATAATAAAAATAATGCAAAATTATAGAAAACGTTCCTAAGCATTGTACATTGTTTAGAAAAGACCCATAAATTTTTAAATTTTCATTTATATCTTTATATTTAAATTTTTTTTAAAAATTAAAAAAACACTTTTATCATCCGTGTATATGGATGAAAATCGTTGGTGCTTTGTTTTAAAATTACCTTTAAATTTTTAAAAGTTGCAATAATATTCTCAATCTTTCAAAAAAAATAAATAAAGAAAGAAATGCACTTAACATTAGTATATATAGATGGAAACCGTTTATTTACACCCTGTTGCCACCCTTTTTATTTCCTCTCACTTTCCATCATGGACTGACACTTTCTCATTTCTCATATTTTTCTCTCTATTCTTCAATACCATTTGAATCCTCTTCTTTCATCCTTCATTCTCTAAAACTTCTCTCATTTCTCTTTTTTCTCTCCTTCAATATCATAATTTTTAAATAGACTGGAAGAATACTCGAACAATCAATTCCTTCAAAGTTATCTTGAATAATTGGGAAAGAACCAATTTGAAAATAACTTATGTAGGTATAGTCATTATTTTTCATATTGATACTCTCTTTTTGTTTTCTCATTCATCTAATTGTTACACCAATTTTCTCACCGATCAAAGAGGACAAAAAAAAAAATCAAGTTAAAGTATAAAAGCCCCACTAAATCTTAAAATTAAAAAGGGTTGACAAGAGAACATCATCTTAAATTATCGAGGAACTTTAAGAATTAACTGTAACAAATAGACTAATTTAAAATTCTCAATATATCCCTCTTTTATGTATTAAACCCAACGTATTAACTCTCATTCAACAACTAATCATACAACTTTGTTATAATATTTAATTTATAAGGTTTTCGGTAGCTCCATTGTTTCTTTTCAGACTATATACCTTGAATGAATGAGGTAATTCTAAGAAATAGAGAATGAAAATGAGAGCAAGCACGTACTACAACATAATCTAATATAAAACAGACGAGAAAGTCAAATAATCTAATGGAAAAAATTTCGAAAATCTTGACACTCTCTGATATTATCTAAACACTCATTCCTTGAATTTCAAGGAAGAAATACATAGGTGTATTCAATAGGTATTTGTGTATTTCATCAAATCGTCCAATCATAATTTATCATATTATAAATTTTTCCTACTTTTTTAAAATATTGTAATCTATTTTTATATGTGTGATGAGAGTGAGATGTATAAATATGGGTACATCTTGAGATGCACTCAAGTATTATTTTTTCAAAATGCAAAGAATGTCAAATTTTATCCCTCGTTTTCTAAAAATGTGAGGATTTAATTGGATTATTGTTTTCATGTTTTAATGTATCCTAAAATGGGATGATAATTTTATAATTAATCCTATTTTCAAAAGGTGAGGATCTGCAAAACAACAATATTGGTTAGTAAATATCAAATCTATATTATAATTGTAATAAGTTACAAAAATATATTATTAATAAAAAATAAGGAAGAGAAAAAGAATGGAGTGAAATGTCAAACTGAGCATAGCTCAATTAGTATATGTTTGTAATTGTGTTGTACAAACATTTTATTTTTTTAATAAAATATTAGATATTTTATTTGACATTTAGATATACAAGTGGATAATGTTTAAGTGATAACCTAAATGATCTATAGTAGATGGATAAGGTTAAATACCTTATCTTGGTGACACTACGAATATGACCCGCTTTATAGATGTTACAATTATTGTAAAGTGCTACAAATGATCTGATCCTGATCATTCATATGGAGATATGTGAGTGAAAGTATTCTATACAAACGAGTTTGTATAAGACCAAACCACGAAATTACTAGTCTCATTATATAACGCCGTTCATAATTGAGACTCACATTTCACCAAGATGACCATATGTGACATAACCTGAATCCTGAGTGAGTTGTGAACTCCTGCCTATGAAGGCGGTCCTATGATTTGTATGGGTGAGAGTTGTTGGGGATGATGCTCTAAATCTCGTAGGGTCCTGTACTTTGTAAACACTTGTATGAACAAACATTCTGTGATCTATAATATATGATATTTTATTCACATTGTCTATAAAATATTTGATATTTTAGTTGTATTAACCACAAACCAATAAACTAAGATCCATAGTTATCGTTGTAACTTAAACATGTATGTGGAGACATACAAGTGGATTGTGTTTTAAGGGATAAACTAAATGGTCTGTAGTACATGGATAAGTCTGGATATCTTATCCTGGTGATACTATGAGTATGGCCCACTTTGTAGCCGTTACAAATGCTGTAAAGTGCTACAAATGATCTAATCCTGATCATTCGTGTATTAGACAATCGAGCAGAGATATTCTATATAAAGGAGTTTGTATAAAACCGAACCACGAAATGTTTAGTCTCGTTATATAACATCGTTCATAATTGAGACTTTCATTTCACTAGGATGACCATAGGTAACATAACCTTAATCCTGAGTGAGTTGTGAACTCCTGCCTATAAGAGTGGTACTTTGATTTGCATGGGTGAGAGTGGTCAGATCACCAACTCAACAAACCTACCACTTTAGGGATTCGTCTGATTGGGGAGCTGGGAACTCAGCTACACAAGATGGAATTCACTCATTCCCTGAAGTAGGGATAAGTAGATAAATCGCTCCCTTAAATGTTGATTCCGAGGCTTGAACAATGTGGCGTCACACCCCCTCTTGGCCTGAGAGGGATTTAGTCATAATGGAACTATGATCTATTGTTCATTAGAGGGATCAGTGGTACTTACAGAGTTAGATGTAACTACAGGGGAAAAACAATAATTTGGCCCAACTATACTTACGAGCAATTTGTGAAGGATCATCGTACTGCTGATTGGTTATATCCAACGGACACAAAAATATATATGTAATGCGGAGAGTGCAACTATCGGTCTTTAGTGGAGTGCTCGACAGTTAACGGATTGTGGATAATGTGATTAAAGAGTTTAGTCAGTTATTCACGAACCGTTGGAGCTTCAAGCTATAGATCCTTAAGGTCCCCTTGGTAGCTCAATGGATTAAAGTTGAGAATCAGTTTTTGACAAATTAACAAGGGAATTTGATTATATGTGATATAATTAAATTAATTAAATTATATATATGATATAATTGATATAATGTATTTGATATATTATTATTTGATTGAAATAACTAATATTTGAATATGATTCAAATATAATTTCTATGAATAAGATTCATGCTATTAAATTTAATATAAATATGATTTATATTAAATGCCATAAAATAAAGAAAAAGAACTATGATTTGTATATTGTATATGATACAATATTAAAACTATAGGTTATAAATGTAATATGATAAGTTAGTTATCATATTTATTAATTATTTGATAATTAAAAATCTTTTTCACAATAACCACCCTTAGTGGGTAGTTATACGGTTTTATGGCAAAGTGGAATAAAGATGAAAATTGATTTTCTAATTATTCTACGAAAAACACACGACTGACGAGTTAAGAAATCGAGTAAGAGAGTCTTATTACACGATCACTTGAGAGCCTAAACGATTGAGCATCTAGTCTATGCGATAGACTTCATCTTCTACACCATATAGTTGTCGTTTACTCGATCGTTCTCCTCATCCACTCTAAACCTTCCCTCTAACTAAAAAAAAAAAAAAAAAAAAACAAGTTCCAGAGCCCACTACTCCTGGATTCTCATACCGAGAATACCAAGTTATCTTGTGGTATTGTCCAGTTTGTCGAGGATCGATTGCTACTTGTCGAAGGAGATCGAGTTGTTCGAGCGCATCAGTGAACGATCGAGGATTATACTTAAAGAAGGTTCTTCAAAGGTATAGTCTCTAAATCCTTTATTTTTATTCAGAAAGCATGTTCTAATTTAACATTTGTGCATAATCTGTTCTGTATGACTATGAATGTATGAGTTCATCACAATGGAGTTTGGATGATTCCGCTTCCGCTCAAGGTGTTGTCTACAAATCCGCTTCGTCTTTTATGTCCTAAAACTCGTAGTTTTGTAAATTATAAATAAACATAATTTTGTTTTGCTTTCCGATGAAGTTTGTTATTGAGATTGTAATCTTAAATTTAATAAACTAAGGTCCTGGGGCTATTTAATATTAGTTTGAACTTTTTAGTTGACATAGATATAGATCCAGTTCAAATATATAGCCAAATATAGTCTAATAGTAATAATGAAATAG
>NC_052360.1:29312104-29318962 GCF_009727055.1 Benincasa hispida
CAAATATCCCTCTTTTATTAATTTGGAAACGCGAACGTATTAACTCTCATTCAACAACTAATCAACAACTTTGTTATAATTTAATAGAATTTATAAGGTTTTCGGTAGCTCCATTGTTCTTTCAGACTATATAACCTTGAATGAATGAGTATTCTAAGAAATAGAGAATGAAAATGAGAGCAAAGCACGTAATACAGAGCATAAATCTAATATAAAACAGACGAGAATCAAATAATCTATGGAAAAAATTTCGAAAATCTTGACACTTCTCTGAATATATTCTAATAACACTCATTCCTTGAATTTCAAGGAAGAAATACATAGGTGTATTCAATAGGTATTTGTGTATTTCATCAAAATCGTCCAATCATATTTATCATATTATAAATTTTTCCATATTTTAAAAAATATTGTAATACCTATTTATACGTGATGTGATGAGAGTGAATGTAATAAATATGGGTTACATCTTGAGATGCACTCAAGTATTATTTTTTTCAAAATGCAAAGAATGTCAAATTTATCCCTCGTTTTCTAAAATGTGAGGATTTAATTGGATTATTGTTTCTATGTTTTAATATATACCTATAAATGGCGTATAAGTTTATTAATAATCCTAATTTCTTCAAAAAGGTAGGAGTGCCAAAACAACATATTTGTTAGTAAATATCAAATCTATATATTATATATTGGAATAAGTTACAAAAATATATTATAATAAAATAAGGAAAGAAAAAAGAATGGAGAATTGATAATGCAGAACACTGAGACATAGCTCCAATTGTAAGTACTGTTTGATAATTGTGTTTGTACAAAACTTATTATTTTTTAATAAAATATTAAGATATTTTATTTGAGACATTTAGATATACAAGTGGATATGTTTAGAGTGATACCTAAAATGATATAGTAGATGGATAGGTTAAAAATACCTTATCTTGGTGACACTACGAATATGACCCGCTTTATTAGATGTTACAATTATTGTAAAAGTGCTACAAATGACGATTCGTCTGATCATTCATTATGGGAGATAATGTGAGTGAAAGTATTCTATAATCAAACGAGTTTGTATAACAACAAACCACGAAATTACTAGTTCCAATTAAATATATACGCCGTCATAATGAGACTCACATTTCACCAAGATGACCATAATGTGAAACATACCTGAATCCTGAGTGATTGTGAACTCCTGCCTATGAAGGGTCCATTATATTTTATGGGTGAGAGTTGTTGGGAGATGCTCTAAATCTCGTAGGGTCCTAGTACTTTGTAAACAACTTGTATGAACAAACATTCTGTGAATCTATATAATATATTAGATACTGTTTATTCACTATTGCTATAAAATATTTGATTGTTTTAGATGTTTACAGTTGACCTACCCGACGAAAGCCACAATAAGTATACTTAGGAGTTTAGATCTAGTATTATTATATTCTGTTGTAAACTTACATGTATGATGGGAACAGTACCTAAGTGGACTTGTGTTTAGGATATAACAGAATGTCTGTAGTGAACATGGTCGGATAAATCTGGATATCCTTATTTCGCTGGTGTATAAGCTATGAGTAAGGCGCCACCGTTGTGTGAGGCGTTACAGATGCTGAAATGCTAAATATGAGTCTAGATTCCTGTATCATTATTCGGTCGCGATTAGACAATCGAGCCAGAGAATATTCTATATAAATGAGTTTGTTATAAGAAACCCATTACCACGAAAATGTTTTAATGTCTACCGTGATATATAGACAAATCGTTACATGATAGACTATTCACTTCACAGATGAAACCATAGGAACATAACCTTAATACCTGAGTGAAGTGTGAACTCCTCCTATAAAGTGGACCTAGATTTGCATTGGGTGAGAGTGTCACTATCACGTCAATCTGCAATCTATATCATCATTATTTATAAGTTTTCACTTGTTGTTACTTAGTATATAATTCACTAGAGTACGATTTAGGGGCTACGACTGGTAATAACGCAGTCTACTACAAGATGGAGTATTCTACGTCATTCACCTGAAGAGGGATATAGAGATAAAGTCGTCCTCATTAAACATTTGATTCCCGAGGCTGAACAATTTGGCGTCACACCTTGCACCCTCTTTGCCTAAAGTATTAGGTATTTAGTCAAAGGAAACTAATGATACTATGTTCATGTTAGAAGGGATCCAAGTCTGTGTACTTACATGAGTTAGATGTAACTACAGGGAAAACAATATTTGGCCCAACTTAAGACTCTATACGAGCAAATTGTGAAGGATATCGAACTGCTGATTTATCTATTAATCCAACGGGACATCTGCACAAAAAGTTAATATTATGTAATTGCTGAAGTGTCCGCAAACTGAGTACATATACTAATTAGTGGCTCGATTGTCACTTGGTCACACTATATCTGACATCGCCGGGTACGCATTGTTGGATAGAATTGATGAAAGGAAGGTCAGTTCCGAACTCGATGCACGTATGGTACATAATGTTTGAGTTGTTGTGCATTTTCAGCGGAGATTATGGATCCTTTAATCCCCTTTTAAAGAACAATCGTGGGAGAATCAGTTTTGACAAATTAAACAAGGGAATTTTGGGATTATATTGATATAATGAAATAAATATAAATTATATATATGATTAATTGATATAATATTTGAAATATAATCTTATTATTGGATTTGAAAATTTCATACTAAATATTGAATATGTGATTCAATATAATTTCATGTAATAGTAGTTCTCATGCTATAAAATTATATTACTAAATATGATTTAGTAATTAAGAAATGCCATAAATATATAAGAAAAAAGAACTATGATTTTGTATATTGTATATTGATACAATATTAAAAACATAGGTTATAAATGTAATATGAATAAGTTAGTTATCATAATTTATTAATTATTTGATAATTAAAATACTTTTTTCACAATAACCACCCTTAGTGGGTAGTTTATATCTTGTAGTGTAGCCGTTTTAAATGGCAAAGTGGAAATAAAAGATGAAAAATTGATTTCTAATTATTCTAACGCAAAAACACAGCGACTGACGAGTTTAAGAAAATCGAGTAAGAGATCTTATTACACGACACTTTGAGAGCCTAAACGATTGAGCATCTTAGTCTATATGCGATAACTTCATCTTCTACACCATATATAGTTGTCGTTTACTCGATCGACTCGTTTCCTCATCCATCTAAAACCTTCCCTCTAAACTAAAAAAAAAAAAAAAAAAAAAAGTCAGAGCCCACTACTCTCGGATTCTCATACGAGAATACCAAGTTATCTTGTGGTAGTGTCCAGTTTGTTCGATGGATCGAGTTGCTACTTGTCGAAGGAGATCGAGTTGTTCGACACGCGCATCAGTGAACGATCGATGGGATTATAATACATAGAAGGGTTCTTCAAAGTAGGTAAGTCTCTTAATCCTTTATTTTTATTCAAGAAAGCATGTCTAATTAAACATTTGTGCATAATCTGTTCTGTATGACTAGAATGTATTTATGTTCATTCACAATGGAGTTTGGATGATTTCGCTTCCGCTCAAGGTTGTTGTCTAACAAATCCGCTTCTTCTTTTATGTCCTAAAACTCGTAGTTTGTGTAAATTAATAAACAAATTTTGTTTTGCTTTCCGATGAAGTTGTTATTGAGATTGTAATCTTAAATTTAATAACTAAGGTCCTGGGCTATTTAATATAGTTTTGAACTTTATGTAGTGACATAGATATAGATCCAGTTCAAATATATAGCCAAAATAAGTCTATAGTATATGGAATAAAGTTGGGCGTTTTATTCTGGGGACACTATGGATACGACCCCACTTTGTAGTTAGTACAAACGATGTGATCCTGAATCGTTCATATAGAGATATGTGAGTGGGGCATCCTATGCAATGAGTTTGCATAGAACTAAACCATGAAATAGTTACTTTTTATGTTCTAAATGTCGTTTTATGTATAAAACTGACTATTTCGTTAATTAATGACCTAGGTAACTTAATCTTAATCCTGAGCTAACTATATTCCTGTTCACTCTCGGAATTTACCTTAGATCTGCATAGGGTGAGGGCAGCTCATCATCGCTGGCCCCAAGAAGCCCTCCATTTTAAAGGGGTAAGATCGGGTGGATAGCTTGGAACATAGGGTGCAAGACGAAATTCACTCCTACCCATTATAGGGATAGTAGATAGGTTGTTCCCTTTAGTATTGAATCCAGGTCTTAAATAAGGGGCCCCACCCTCTCCTTGGCCCGAGAAGGATTCGGTTTATAGGTTGGACCTTAAACCAATTGTTCATTAGATGATTAGTGGAACTTAAAGAACAAGATGTAGTCTTGGGAGTAAAACGGTTTTTATGACCCAGCCGAGATTACGAACAACCTGTGAAGGATTAACATACTAATCATGGTTATATCAAATTGACATAAATATATCTATAGTGAGGGGAGTGCAACTACCGAACTATAGTGGAATGACCCGTTAGTTAACGAATGTTGATTAGCTCCATCTAAAGAGTTTAGCCAGCTAATCTCGGATCATTGGAGCCCATGATCTATAAGTCCATTAGGTTCCCCTACAAGCTCATATGGAATAAACTTAGAACAGTATGATAGAATGATTCGAATTGTTCGAATTAGGTGAAGAGAGAGAAACCGACAAGTATATGTGATATAGTGGTCGGGTTTTCAGTTTAGAGATGCAAATTTAATATTTAAATGTGATTTAAATATCAAGAATATGAATACTTTCATATTCAGAAGCTCGGAAATAATGGAAATGGTCAAAGATGTAAAAAGTCAAAGAGTTGACTTTTGACTTTGAAAAGACAAATTTTGACTGACCTTATATTCAAATGTGATTTGAATTTCGAGAAAATGAATGCAGATTTATGCTCGGGAGGTCAAAATTAGTCAACATGGGAAAAAATCAGACTTTTTGGTCAGAGTTTGACTTTGACCAAATGACTATTTTGTCCTTTGACTATAGTTGTTGGAAAATCCAAACTTTCGTTGGATAATTCTACTAACAAAGTAGTGGGCTAGGTGTTGGCTTATAGTGGAGACATTAAGCCCACTAAGATAGTGGATTATAGTTGTTGGGTTTTTATGGATTTGGTTCATACAATTGTTGGGACCTTTAATATTAATATTGTTGTTTTCAAAATTTATTAGAGAAATATTGTTTTTTTGAAACTTATTAGAGAAATATTGTTGTTTTGGGAGTTCGAGGCTAGAGGTCGAACATTGAGAACTCGACGAACAAAGAAAAACATGGAAACAATACATAAGCCGAAACTTCAACCCTCGACAAGGAAAATCTTGCGAATCTCGCTTAGGTTGTCGAAGGTTGAAGTTTCGACACACATCCACCCTCGAGATTAAAGATTTATTACTTTTCTTTTTCCTTCATAGAGGAAATAAAGTAATGAGATGGTATACTATATGTATGTGTGTACTCGAGCTGTTTCTAACAACCTATGCATTTTGTTATCATTTCGGTTTAGGCGGAGGCTTGTGGGATTGACGTGAGGGGGTGGGGATGGCTATATTTCTGGGGGCGAACTTCAGGCGAATATGAAGCATATGGATACAAGTTACGCCTTAGAATGAAAGACAATTCCGACCTAGCTTTGTCTACGAACAAAATTTTATATATTAGGTAATCGAAGGTTACACACATGTCGAAACTTCAAAGCGATTAAAGAGATAAATGAGCTGAAGCAGATTAAGGAGAGAGCGAGATTCAAAGCGAGATAGTAGGAGAGAGCGAAATTTTGAACGAGATTTTAAGAGAGGGCGAGATTCAAAGCGAGAATGTTGGAGAGAGCGAGATTTAGTTTATATTGACTAATCTGACTAACATTGAACTTGGTAAAATGAAATGCTTGAATAATTGAAAAATGAGATTATTCAGGAATACACATTGAATGCTAAAATTACGCATTGAGTTTCTGGTAGTAGATCCATAATCAAAAAGTGTTTGTGATTGTTCCATAAGAAATGAAAACTAGTAATTATTAATGGAAAAATAACAACAATAACAGAGAGAGCGAGAGTGAGAGGGCGAGATCTTAAGAGAAAGCGAGAGTGAAAGAGCGAGATCTTAGGAGAGAGCGAGAGCGAGATTTTAGGAGAGAGCGATACTGAGAGAGCGAGATATTGAGAGAGAGCGAGATCTTAGGAGAGAGCGAGAGTCTTCACTTTATTTGAACTTTCCAAAGAAATATATATAAAAAAAGAGAAAAAGAGCTAATAATCATACTATAATTGAATAATCATTATACTATAATTGAATAATCATTAGACAATAAATTGAATATATTAGGGGAAGAGATTCCTCAATTTTCAACCTGTAGTGTATGAAGATTACTGGATCATGCACCCTAATATGCTGTCTTACATCCTGATCCATCGTTGTTGAGAAACCTGGTAGACCAAAAAGCTTTATGTTATCACAAACGAGATGGATTGGACAGAACAGCCACTCGACAACGATGTGGATTTTGTAACCAGTTAGGACATAATAGAAGGAAGTGTCCTTCGTTACTAATACAGGCTCCAGATGATTAGGGATTGAATATTAAATATTTTTTTTATTATATATATTCATTTATATTGTATATTCAATTTTTTTATTATAATTTATTGTATATTCAAATTTTTTTTTTTTTTTTGTATTCAATAAAGTTTTACATTATAATAATCTAATATATTCAATTTATTCAATTTATATCTAATGATTATTCAATTAGATAATAATCTAATATATTCATTTGTTGTCTAATGATTATTCAATATAGTAATAATAGTCTAATATACAATTTGTTGTCTAATGATTTCAATTATAGTATATAAT
>NC_052360.1:29320283-29366499 GCF_009727055.1 Benincasa hispida
GAGCAGAATACCGTACAAATTCCCCCCCCCCCCCCCCCTTTTTCCTTTTTAATTATTATACATTATACCTTCTTCTTTCTAATCCTTTCTTTCTTTTTTCTTTTCTTTTTTTTAATTTTTCATTTTATAAAGACAATTTCTAAAAATATTTTCTTATTTTATTTAAACTCTAAAAAGAATAAATTAAAAATAATAATAACTCATAAAAATAAAAAAATATAAATTAAATATCTCATTTATAAAAAAATAATTACAAAAATCAATGTGTCTCACAAGGCGGACGTCATCGATTTCGAGTTAGTTGTCGTTGTCGTTGTCGATTTCGAACTTGAGGTTGCTCGAGTTCTTCTTGATGTTGCTCTGGTACCTCTGCAGGTGCTTTATATATAAATATTCATTATGCTTTCCACGACCCCGACCATGTCCATGCACGTATGAAGACGAAGGACCAGCCTCTGAGTCATAATGTCCTGAACCAAATATTGGCACCATCATCATCGGACTAACATAATCAGTTTGACTCTACGTCTGCGTCATTGAGGGCAACTCTTCCACATTATGTGCAACCTCATCAAACTCATTCTCTTCCGAACAGATCCTTTACGTCTAGGAGCTGGTGGAGGAATAATAGGTATATCGTACATATAATGAATTTCCTCTTTATAGCTTTGGTTGTCACTATATATAGCAAGAACTTGGTTCGGATCATTCGCAACCTCACGGAGTCTACTGTTGTTCGATCTCTATGAATTATAAAACAATTAGACAACATTTAAAATAAATTTAAATTAAAAAAATAGTAATATTCATTCATTTACCAGATGACCCATAGCTGCTCCCGGACGAGTGACGTAGCGCCTTGTGATATTATTATACCAATGAATATATTCTGGAGTGACATTCTGTGTCAAACTGTTCAAGAGAAACCCCACTCAATAAACCTTGCACGATCGTGCCATCGAACTACCAAATGTGCAACTTTTTTGAACCAATCTCCAATCTTTAGGTCAATATCATGCAGTACGGGTTCAGTATTACATGGCGATGGGACATCCTACTGCGAACCTAGTTGTCTCATCACCCTGTCAGGAAGATACCACTCACCAATGTGAAAACATATTAGATGACTCGTCGTCCGCCATATGTTTTGTCTATCAAAATCTCGCTATTTCGCTCTCGCTCTCTCTCATAACCTCGCTCTCGAATTTGATTAGGAAGTTCAGTGGCAAAAAGGAGATTCATTAGCTCGTTATTTAGTCAGACTTGCTGAGATGACAGAATTCGTAAAAATTATTCAACAAGCTTTGGAAGGAATTCCAGGGGGACCTTATGAAAATTTAGAAATATGATCTTTTGATAGAGGAAGGTCTCTGAATGATAATTAAACAGATTCAATAATAATGTTAGGAAGGGCAAGGTCAAAGGTTCAAGGAAGGTCGAGAGTTCAAAATTCGACCTATCTAGGTCGAATTTTCAACCCTCGATTGTTTTAAAAAAAAAAATAACAATATTTTTACAAATAGTTTGAAAACAACAATATTTTCCTAAATAGTTTCTAAAAGGACAATATCCTTTTAATTTTCCCCAATTGTATAGGAGCTGAAAAAAAAATTTCCCCAATTGTATAGGATTTTTTTCTATAAATTAGGTTTTTCAATTTAGTTGAAAGACTTTTGCCCATTTTTGCAAAAAATGTTTTTCAAATTTGGGCTGAAAAAAAAACTATTTTCTTTATGAAAAATTCATAATCCAACCCAAAGATCCATCGTATTTTCCAGCTCTTTTCTCTCTCTCGTTTTCTTCATCCACCGAGTCCCACGATCCGATTCTGAGTCCAGAGGATAGTAAGTCAATTCTAGTGGTAGTCCGTTCGTGTTCGAGTAGAGATTCAGTGAGGAAGAGTGATTTTCGGGAGTTACAAAGGTAATTTTAGTTACTGTTTTTCCTTCAAATTGCATGTTATTTTCCATTAATTTAAAAGTAATTAGAGTGTAATTAGGTCCTTATTCTGTTGCGTATGTCTCGTGTTCCATCATGTGGTATCAGAGCATGTTTTAATTACGCTCAATTTCTATTGGTGGGTGTTTTTTTTTCCTTTCTATTCAAGTGTTGAATGAAATATGGACTAAAGTGGATTTATTATGATTTTGACATTGTTTTTCTTTAAATTTCTTGTGGAAATTTGTAATTGCTCACTTGTTTATGAGCATTAATGTATGAAAAAGGGTCTGTAAAATTGTTGGAGTCATTAGAGTTGAAATTAGGCTATAATTTCTTGATTCTGGGAGAGAGGACAACAGCAAAATTGGAGAATTTTGGCTCACAGACCCGAATTTGGCCACCAGACCCGAGAGAAGGCTCCCAGACCCGACCCAACCTGGTTCGCCACCTGGTTTCTCGCACACTTGCCACGTCCGGATCCAACCAGCGCCCGCCCGCTTCGCTCACCTGACCCGGTACGAAGCTGTCACGCACGACCCACGCCCCGTGAGCGCCTCCCTCCTCTGCGACCCGCTTTCCGTTTGCCCGACCCGCCTGCACTTCCGTTGACCAGTTGGTCCAGACGGTCTGGACCGGTCCATTTGACCTGGCTGAGCCGGTTTGACCAGTTCAACTTGGTTTTTGGAGTTTTTGGCCGGTTCGAGAGTTTTTTGGCCAGTTCAAGATGGTTCAAAGTGTTTGAAATCGATTCCGGGAAGCTGGTTGCTGAATTTTGTAATAAATTAGTTATTAGATTGTTTTTAATGCCAAAATCGATCCACTTTAGTGTTGTCTACTTATTATGCATGTGATATATAATGTTGTTTGATTATGTGTGCATATAGTATGCCATATAGTTTTAAAACCCCACCATAGGAAAAGCATGTTACATGCATTTGTTATATCTTATAAACGTTATAAAGTATATACTATGCATCCTTAGTTTTAATATAAATGTTATATTAAAGCATGTTTGATTGAAGGAAGCATGTTATAGATGAATGCTCTAGGGTTATAATTGTTATAAATTATTTTATAAGTGTTATAAAATGACTTAGATTTCTAAAATCTATAACAAAGATAAGATGCATGCTCATTTAAGGTTAACCATCGAGCAATCCCAATTTTCATAGAAAATAGGTCGATATCTTGTAAAATCGAAGTTACAAGAAAACTCACCCGACAAGATCTTGGCAAAAAGTTAGATAAGATGACTAAGGTTGAAGGTTTTTAAGTTGACGGTTCACAGAACACCTACTACCTGGAGATCGAGTCGGCGTCTGAGTTAGGTTAAACCGGTTTTATAAGCATGCGTAGGCGGTGTGAGATAATAAAATTTGTTTATACCCTAGATATCATAGGTTAAAAATCCAGTATAAAAGTTATACTCTAGTGAATCACCTAGACTTAGGATATGTTTAGTTAGCTGAAATGTATCGCTATGTATTTTATACCCTAACCGTCTAGAACACTTCAGCTAGAGAGAAGTAATGTACTTTTAGCTCTAACGTCCCTAAGAGTTCACACCGTGAGATTCATATTTGGCTTTGGGCCGCCCTGGGAGTAAACTTCATTCGGAGAGTGTTTGCATGAGTCAATACCAAGGTGAATAGAGGAAGTTGTTCATAGTAGTGGAAGAAGGAAGTGTGTCAACACACCCTACGGTCTCTTCCATTAGGTCGCACCGTGAGATTCCTATAATGCGCCTGCATGTTTATCCCAGAGCGACTTTACCAATCGGAAGGCTGTATTATAGGATTCGGAACTCTGCGAACTCTAGAAATTGATAGGGTCTCTCAGGTCCGTTTTCATTCTTGTCTTTCCAACTTCGGGAGCATAATAATTCCTATCTTTGAGGTTTGAAAATGGAGGATCACACTTAAGAGAATTACTAAGTGTTAGTAAATTCTTGACCAAAGTAGCGATAACTGAGTTACTATAGGAATAAGAGTTATTCTGGTGATAGTATCTAGTCAAGATAGTCTTGGTTCAACGGAGGAATAGTCTATCACCCCTCGATGGAGGTTATTCTAAACCATTGAAATATCATTGCAAAATATAATAACGAATGGTACATTATTAGTTTTTTTGCTAAACTTGATTGGATTTAAAAGATTAATGTTTTTATTAAAAAGGATATGTTTTTCTTTTCAGCATGACTAGCTCTCTAGATCAACTTTTAGCTTCCGAGAAACTAAACGACGATAATTACTCAATATGGAAAACAAATCTGAATTCAACACTAGTAATAGATGACCTGAGATTTATCTTAACTGAGGAATGTTCTCAGACCCCTGCCTTGAAAAAGGCACAAGGTAAATATGATTTACTAGTTGCTGAGACATATTTAGTGGAGGATGATACCTCAACTTGGATATTGGATTTAGGAGCTACTAATCATATTTGCTTCTCTTTTCAGGAAACTAGTTCCTGGAAAAAGCTTGAAAAAGGCAAGATCACCCTCAAGATTGGAACAGGAGAGGTTGTCTCGGCCAAAGCAGTGGGAGAATTGAAGTTGTTTTTCAACGATAGATATATCATACTTAAAGATGTTTTGTATGCACTTCTTATGAAGAGGAATTTAATATATATCGCTTGTATTATGGAACAAATGTATAAAATATCTTTTGAAGTTAATGAAGCGTTCATTTTATGAAAAGGTATTCAAATTTGTTCTGCTATACTTGAAAACAACTTATATAAGTTAAGACCAACTAAAGAAAAATTTGTCTTAAATACTGAAATGTTTAAAACAGCCGAAACTCAGAATAAAAGACAAAAAGTTTCATCTAATGCCTATCTATGGCACCTAAGACTTGGCCACATAAATCTCAAAAGAATTGAGAGATTGGTTAAGAATTGACTCCTAAATCAGTTAGAAGACAATTATTTACCTCCATGTGAGTCTTGTCTTGAGGGGAAAATGACTAAGAGATCTTTTACTAGAAAATGTCTCAGAGCCACAATACCCTTAGAGCTCGTACATTCGGACCTCTGTGGACCGATGAATGTCAAAGCTCGAGGTGGGTATGAATATTTCATCGGGTTTATTGATGATTATTCAAGGTATAGTCATATTTACCTAATGCATCACAAGTCTGATTCTTTTTAGAAGTTCAAAGAAAATAAAGCTGAGGTTGAGAACCAGTTAGGTAAAACAATTAAGACACTACGATCAGATCGAGGTGGGGAGTACATGGACTTAAGATTCTAGGACTATATGATAGAACACGGAATCAAGTCACACTCTCTACACCTAATATGTCTCAGCAGAACGGTGTATCTGAAAGAAGAAACAGAACCTTGTTGGACATGGTTCGCTCAATGATGAGCTTTGCTGAGTTACTTGATTCCTTATGGGGACATGCATTAGAGACTGTTGTCTATATTTTGAATAACGTTTCCTCTAAAAGTGTTTTAGAAACACCTTATGAGCTATGGAAAGGGCGTAAAGGCAATTTACGTCACTTTAGGATTTGGGGATCCCCGACACACGTGTTGGTGCAAAATCCTAAAAAATTGGAACGTCGTTCAAAACTATGCCTATTTGTAGGTTATCCAAAAGAAACAAAAGGTGGTCTATTTTACGATCCTCAAGAGAATAAGTTATTTATATCGACAAATGCCATATTCTTAAAGGAAGACCATATAAGAAGTCATTAACCTCGCAGTAGACTAGTATTGAATGAAATTTCCAAAATCGCTACAGATAGAGTTAGTTCATCTACTAAAGTAGTAGATAAAAACTAGTACATCTGGTCAGTCACATTCTTTTCAAGAGTTGAGAATGCCTCGACGTAGTGAGAGGGTTGTTCATCAGCCTGATCGTTACTTGGGTTTAACAGAAACACAAGTCGTCATATCTGATGACGGCATAGAGGATCCATCGACTTATAAACAGGCGATAAAAGATGTGGACCGTGATCAGTAGGTCAAAGCCATGGACCTCAAAATGGAGTCTATGTACTTCAATTCTGTCTGGAAACTTGTAGATCAACCAAATGATGTAAAACCAATTGGTTGTAAGTGGATCTACAAGAGAAAACGGGACCAAGCCGGTAAAGTACAGACTTTTAAGGCTTGACTTGTGGCAAAGTGTTATACCCAGAGAGAGGGAGTGGACTATGAAGAAACTTTCTCTCCTGTTGCCATGCTTAAGTCGATTAGAATACTCTTATCCATTGCCACCTTTTTATGACTATGAAATTTGGCAGATGGATGACAAGACAACCTTTCTAAACGACGATCTTGAGGAGAGTATCTATATGGCTCAACCAAAGGGGTTTATTGCACAGGGTCAAGAACAAAAGGTTTGTAAGTTTCAAAAATCCATTTATGGGTTGAAACAAACTTCTAGATCTTGGAATATAAGATTTGATACTACGATTAAATCTTATGGCTTTGTATAGAATGTTGACGAGCTTGTGTTTACAAGAAGATCGTCAATTTTACTATAGCATTCTTAGGTTACCTAACTTACATCAAGAAATGGCTAGCAACGCAGTTCCAAATGAAAGATTTAGGCAATGCACAGTATGTTCTCGGGATTCAGATTATTCATAACTGTAAGAACAGAACACCAGCCATGTCTCAAGCAACTTATATAGACAAAATGTTGTCTAGGTATAAGATGCAGAATTCCAAAAGAGGTTTGTTACCTTACAGATAAGGAATTCATTTGTCAAAGGATCAATGTCCTAAGATACCTCAAGAGGTTGAGGATATGAGACGCATTCCCTATGCTTCCGCAGTAGGGAACCTGATGTATGCAATGTTATGTACTAGACCTGACATATGCTACGCAGTAAGGATAGTTAATAGGTATCAGTCCAATCCTGAATATGATCATTGAACTGCCGTTAAGAATATCCTCAAGTATCTTAAGAGAACGAGGAACTACATGCTTGTGTATGGTACTAAGGATTTGATCCTTACTGGATACACTGTTTCTGATTTGTATTAGTCCAATCCTAGATATGATCATCGGACTGCCGTTAAGAATATACTCAAGTATCTTAGGAGAACGAAGAACTATATGCTCGTGTATGGTACTAAGGATTTGATCCTTACTTGATACACTGACTCTGATTTTCAAACCGATAAAGATGCATGAAAATATACATCGGGATCAATATTCATTCTAAATGGAGAAGTAGTAGTGTGGAGAAGTGTGAAGGAAAACTGTATTGCGAACTCCACAATGGAAGCTGAATACGTAGCTACTTGTGAAACAGTAAAGAAAGTAGTATGGTTGAGGAAATTCTTGACAAATTTGTAAGTCGTTCCAAATATGCATCTGTCTATCACCCTATATTGTGATAATAGTAGTGCAGTTGCAAATTCAAGAGAACCAAGAAGCCACAAGCGTGGCAAGCATATTGAGCACAAATACCATCTGATCCGGGAGATTGTACATCGTGGAGACGTTGTAGTAACCCAGATATCTTCTGAGCAAAACATTATTGATCCTTTTACAAAGGCCCTCACGGCTAAAGTGTTTTAAGGTCACCTACAGAGTTTAGATCCACGAAGTTTGTAAACTAGGACAAGTGGGAGAACTTTTGGGTATATGCCCTAGTTTATTTGTATTCATATATTTATTGTACTCATATGTTTCTCACTTAAATTCAACATTGTGATACTCCACTAGGAGTTTAGTCCAAGTGGGATTTTGTTGGATTTTATGTCCTAAAACTAGTAGTTTGTAAATTAATAAACATATTCTGTTTTGCTTTTCGATAAAGTTGTTATTGAAATTGTAATCTTGAATCCAATAAACTAAGGTCATGGGGTTATTTAACGTAGTTTGAACTTTATGTAATGACATAAATGTGGATCAAGTTCAAATATATAGCCAAAATGGTCTATAGCATATGAATAAGGTTGGGCATCTTATTCTGGGGACACTATGGATACAGTCCACTTTGTAGTTAGTATAAACGATGTGATCCTGAATCGTTCATATAGAGATATGTGAGTGGGGGCATCCTATGCAATGAGTTTGCATATGACTGAACCATGAAATAGTCACTTTTTACGTTCTATATGCCATTTTTGTATAAACTGACTATTTTGTTAATTGATGACCTGGTAACTTAATCTTAATCCTGAGCTAACTATGAATCCTGTTCACTCGAAAATTATCCTTAGATCTGCATATGTGAGTGTAGCTTATCATCGCTGACCCAATAAGCCTCCATTTCAGGGGTAAGATCGGTGGATAGCTGGGAACATAGGGTGCAAGACGAAATTCACTCCTACCCGTTATAGGGATAGTAGATAGGTTGTTCCCTTTAGTACTGAATCTAGGTCTTAAACAAGGGGCCCCACCCTCTCCTTGGCCCGAGAAGGATTCGGTTTGTAGGTTGGACCTTAAATCAATTGTTCATTAGAGGATCAGTGGAACTTAAGGAATAAGATGTAGTCT
This sequence comes from Benincasa hispida, assembly GCF_009727055.1. Classification (NCBI taxonomy): domain Eukaryota; kingdom Viridiplantae; phylum Streptophyta; class Magnoliopsida; order Cucurbitales; family Cucurbitaceae; genus Benincasa; species Benincasa hispida. The sequence goes on from NC_052360.1 coordinate 29,328,691, forward strand.
TGAGGGTAAAACGGTTTTTATGACCCAGTCGAGATTACGAACAACCTGTGAAGGATTAGCATACTAATCATGGTTATATCAAATGGACACAAATATATCTATAATGAGGGGAGTGCAACTACAGGACTATAGTGGAATGACTCATTAGTTAACGAATGTTGATTAACTCTATCTAAAAAGTTTAGCCAGCTAATCTCGGATCGTTGGAGCCCATGATCTATAGGTCCATTAGGTTCCTCTACTAGCTCATATGGAATAAACTTAGAACAGTATGATAGAATGATTCGAATTGTTCGAATTAGGTGAAGATAGAGAAATCGATAAGTATATGTGATATAGTGGTCGGGTTTTCAGTTTAGAGATACAACTTTAATATTTAAATGTGATTTAAATATCAAGTTTCATATTCGGAAGCTCGAAAATAATGGGAATGGTCAAAGATGTAAAAAGTCAAAGAGTTGACTTTTAACTTTGAAAAGTCAAACTTTGACTGACGTTATATTCAAATGTGATTTGAATTTCGAGAAAATGAATACAGATTCATGCTCGGGAGGTCAAAATTAGTCAATACGGAAAAAATCATAAAAAGTCAAAATGTTGACAAACTTTGACCAAATGACTATTTTGCCTTTGACTATAGTTAGTGGGAAAGTCTAAACTTTTGTTGAATAATTCCATTAACAAAGTAATGGGCTAGGTGTTGGCTTATAGTGGAGACATTAAGCCCACTAAGATAGTGGATTATAGGTGTTGGGTTTTTATGGATTTGGTTTATGCAATTATTGCATGGCTTTTTTCTATAAATTGGGTTTTTCAATTTAGTTGAAAGACTTTTGTCCATTTTTGCAAAAATTGTTTTTCAAATTTGGGCTGGAAAAAAAAAAACTATTTTCTTTGAGAAAAATTCATAACCCAACCCAAAGATCCATCTTATTTTCCATCTCTTTTCTCTCTCTCGTTTTCTTCATCCACTGGGTCCCACAACTCGATTCTGAGTCCAGAGGATAGTAGGTCAACTCTAGTAGTAGTTCGTTCGTGTTCGGGCCGAGACTCAGTAAGGAAGAGTGATTTTCAGGAGCTACAAAGATAATTTTAATTACTGTTTTTCCTTCAAATTGCATGATATTTTTCTTTAATTTAAAAGCAATTAGAGTGTAATTAGGTTCTTATTCCGCTACGTATGTCTCGTGTTTCATCAGCATCGTCATTTGTACGTATTATACCAGTAGCTTATTATAAGTAATCGCCATTACAATTAGCCTATGACCATGAGCCAAATATTTCTATCTGAGAATTTTTGGATGTGTAGTATATGTTCCAATTACTCTACTACAACGCACTAAAATGTGTCCTCAAAGGAGGTTAGAAATATAGATTGGATATGATTCCCCATCAATTATTAAATATCTTAAACCCTGACTGGTGATGTATTAATTCATTTGCAAAAATATAGCACATCAGTTACCATATGCATTTATAAATGCTAAGAAAGTAACTAAATCACATATACCAGCTACAAATGTTCCACCGAAAATTGATATCCCAACACAGCAAGTGGTCATTAATGAGTTTGAAATACGCCAAAAGCATGGTAGACCAGGGGGTTCCAAAGGTAAAAATCCTTGAAAACGAAAATAATTAATAGTAAAAAGAACTTAGTTGAGGATGTAAATACCCATAAAGAAATACTTGACATGACTAGTCAGGAAGGTGATATACCTAAAAATAATAATGAGATTTTAATAAACTATGTCATGACAGGAAAAAGATAGAACCAGACTCATGCAGTTATTGACAACATTTTTGTGTATAATGTTTCTCTTGATATTATATCTGAAAAGGAGAATTCTAAACCAAAATCCGTTGAAGAATGTCGACATAGAAATATTGGCTTCAGTGGAAAGAAACAGTTGACACAGAATTAAACTCACTATCAAAACGTCAAGTTTTTGGACCAGTAGTTCAAACACTAAAAGGCTCAAACTTGTGGGATACAAATGGATATTTGTGAGAAAAATAAATGAAGATAATAAGGTCACAAAACATAAAGTTAGACTAGTTGCACAAAGTTTTTCACAAAGACCTGGTATTGATTATGAGGAGACATATTCTCCAGTGGTGAATGCAATTACATTAAAATATTTAATTGACCTGATTGTGTATGGAAGTCTGAATATGCATCTTATGGATGTAGTCACAATATATTTATATTGATCTCTTGATAATGATATTTATATGAGAATCCCATAAGAATTTAAGGTACTTGAAACATGTAGATTAAATTCTCGAAAATTGTATTTAATAAAGTTACAAAGTTCACTATATGGATTGAAGCAATCAGGATGTATGTGGTACAAACGTCTGAGTGGATATTTGTTGAAAGAAGAATATCAAAATAATTCAATATGTCATTGTGTTTTTATAAAGAAATTACAATCAAGATTTGCTAATATAACTATATATGTATATAATTGGTACTCCTAAAGAGCTTTCAAAGGCAATAAAATATCTTCATAAAAAATTTGAGATGAAAGATCTCGAAAAAAACAAAATTTTATCTTGGTTTGCAAATTGAGCATTTAATAGATGGGATATTAATTCATCAATCGACTATAAAGGAAAAAATTTGAAAATATTTTATATGGACAAAGTACATCCATTAAATATTCTAATGGAAGTCCGTTCATTGGATATAAAAGAGGATATATTTTGACCTCAAGACGATGATAAAAAAAACTTCTTGGTCCTGAAGTACCATATCTTAGTACAATTTGTGTACTTATGTATCTTGCTAATAATAAAATACCAGATATTGCATTTTCAGTAAATTTATTAACTAGATATAGTTCTCCTACAAAAGACATTGGAACGGAATTAAGCATATACTCCGTTATCTCCAATGAACAATTGATTCAAATAGATCAAATTTTGATCTAATTGGTTATGCAAATTATGAATATTTATCTGATCCACACAAAACTAGATCTCAAATAGGTTATCTATTCACATGTGGGGGAACTGCTATATCTTGACGATCAGTGAAATAGACCATAGTGACCATTTCCTTAAATCATGCTGAAATTCTTGCAATTCATGGGACTAGTCAAGAATGTGTATGACTAATATCAATGACTCAGCATATTCATGAAACATGTGGCTCATTTTCTAATAAAAATCTTCCAACAAGGTTATATGAAGACAACACAGCTTGCATGGCCCAAATCAAAGAAAGATATATTAAAGGATATAGAGATAGAACAAAACATATTTTACTGAAGCTTTTCCACACTCATGATCTTGAAAAAAATGACGATATTACTGTACAACAAATTTGTTCAAAGAATAACCTAACAGACTTATTTACAAAGGCATTATCAACCACAACTTTTGAAAAATTTGTGTACAACATCGGAATGCAGCGACTCAAAAATCTTAAGTGATATTTTCGCAAGGGGAGTAAATATATTGTATTCTTTTAGGAGTATATATTATATGAAATATGTACTTTTTTTCCTTCACTAGAGTTTTTCCTAGTTTAGGCATCTAAAGGGGAGTATTATAAATATTATAAAAATAGATGCTCAATGCTTAGTGTCCTAAAAGCTATGTATTAATTTTCATGTTATCCATGTGTCTTGTAGTTATTCATGCTTGGTATCCATGTAAGACTACAAGCTTATAAATAGTGGCATTTAGTAGATCTTAAAAAAACATACAGATTGATGAGAAAATCCACTTCAAAATTTCACTCAAATTTTCATATATCCAATTTTCATAATTTTAGTTATTCTGTAATTGTGATTATTTTATTTTATTATTATATTATATTATATTTTCTCTATATCCAAATTCTTATTATGTTTTTTTTTTTTTTCTTTTCATGGAGTTATAGTGTAGTATATCATGCATGTTGGAAAACGTGGTAGAGGTGAGATGTCTTTTTTTTCCTCGAAATTCAAATTTCAACTGCAAAATAGTATTGTTAATAAATGTAGGGTTTATGAAGAATGTGACTATGCTTATGTATTAATTTTAAAGAAAAATCAAAATTAAAAAAGAAAAAAACTTTTATGATTCACAGAATGGCCGTTCACAGACTTCGCATGCAATTAATGCCGTTCAGCTTTTCATATTAACAAGTTAGACTCCTCGTAAACAATCAATTTTGTTTCAAAAATATAAAAATATAAACAAAAATAATATACACTTTTTTACTTCTCTTCTTCTCCAACGGGGAAGTTACCAGACCAGTAAAAAAACACATTCTAAAATTGTTAAATTTAGCCATAGTTTTTTTTAAAAAAAAATTACAAATATAATAAAAAAAATTAACCTGATTACTCTTTTTTTATTATTATTATTCTAAGAACCCATTTAAATTGACTTGAGAAAAAATTATTTTTCAATAAATTTATTTTTATTTAAACACTTTCGTTAAAAATACTCTTAAAAACTATTTCGTGTGGTTGTCAAATATTCCATTTAAAAAAAATGACTTTTTTTAAAAAAAAATTAAACACGTGAAAATGCATTCCAAATACAATCTAAATTTACCATATTTAGTGTATAAATTAATTGATCTACTTTATATTTAGTATTCCAAATATATTCTAAATTTACCATATTTAGTGCTCATTCCTTTGTTATTATTATTCATAGATTTAATTTGAAACTTTATTTATTTGTTTCAGCATAACTTATAATTGTTCAATTTGTATGGTCAGTAATCATTATTAATATTTGTTGATAAATTATTGATATACCAAGATTATATTTAAAATTGAATTTTAAATAAGTGGTTATTTGCTCTTGATGAATTGCAACACATGTATTTTAAGAAGTATTGATATATAATGACACATCAATGTTATACTTGAAATGAATTTTGAAATGACATTGATACATGACTAACACACCAACGTTATACTTGAAATTTAATTTAGAATGAAGGTAAGTAGTATGTGAACCATACGCCATTAAAAAGAATTTAGAATTAATGTTGATATATTTTTTATACACCAATGTTATACTTGAAATGAATTTTTAATGATTATTGATATAAGACTATTAAATTTTAAATAAAATTATGAATGGATGTCAATAAACTACTGATACACCAATGTAAAACTTAGTATTGCATTTTATACGAATGATGATATACTATTAGTATACTAATGATATAGTTGAATGCATTTTGAATTAGTACTCATATAAAATTGAAATACCAATATTATTGTTTAAGTATATCCTTTTGAATGATATACTTTATATTAAATATATCAACAATATTGTTAAAATGCTCATATTTATCTTTAAATATGGTACATTAGTTTACTCATATACGAAATATAAAGATATACATTCTATCATTGAAATACCAAATAAAATATAACTTATAAACCAAAATTTGAAAATAGAACAAATTAACTGGTATACTATATATTTATTATATTAGTTGACATATTTAATGTAATTAAGATATACTTGCTTATACACAAGTCAGAGTAATAAAAAACAGAAATCAATTTTTTTTTTTTTTGCTAGATTTGCAAATACCATTTTTTTTTCTATCCATTACAATTTAGTTGTTTAAAAAAATAGATTTTTTTTATAACAAAAGTTTTTTTAAAAAATGGTTATAATTTATAATTATAATATTGATTGAAACTCATTAGTCAAATAGTGTTGTTTTACCTATTCTCACTCATGCTTTTAAAATGCAAGGATTAATTTTGAAAACATGAGAAATTATATAAATATTAAAATAATTATATATTTGACATATTATCGCATTTTAAAAATATGACGATACATTAAAATAATTATATATTTGACACATGCTCGCATTTTGAAAATGTGATAATGCATTAAAATACAAAATATATATATATATATATTAGAATCGAACAATTTTTTTTTTTCTTTATTCATGTTCTTGAGTTTGGTGATTGAGGAAGATTACGACCAAAAATGGTGAAAAATGTGGGAGGATGCATCAAATACCAACATCAATAATCACGAGTATAAATAGATCCTCGTGTTTATTTTTTTGCATTTTAACAAATCCTGGCATATTTTATTAGATATTTTTTTCTTCATATTTCCAAATGACGAGTGTTACCATATATGAATATTATAAGTTGTAACTTATCCTTAATTTTAAGCTAATTTAGAGGCTTAGACTTAGACTTTCCTTGATTATTCTACATTTTGTGTATATTTACCAATGTATTCTTCATTGTAAATTATGAGATCAGTTCAATCACGAGGATCTAAAAAAATTCAATCCTCTCATTTCGAAAACATATAACATTATAAATTTCAAATATATATCGTAATTATAATATTTTTTAAAAAAATAAACTTAAAAAAAACGAATGAAATATTTTTTTTTTAGTAAAAGTGGGAATAAAGGAATTTGAACCACAGACCTCGTCGCTTCTAACCCAATATCAATTGAGTTATGCTCAGTATACTCTTAAATGATTTTAAAATAAAGGAAAAACATTATTTTTTTTTTGTAGTGTGAATATATTAAATGAAGAAATAATAATAAATACTTCCATGGTTGCTTGTTGATAGTTTAGTGACCTAAAGTTAACATTTGGAAAGTGTACATAATAATTTTTTTAAAATATTTTTGTAAGATTTAAAAACTAAAATAAACTTGTGAAAATTTTATGAATCAAAATGAAATAAATATTAAATAACATTAATGTCAGTGATTAAATTAAAGAATTAGATGTCGAAAGAAGTATAGCTCATCTGACATTAAGTATATACTATTAATCTTGAGATCAAATATCGATTTTCAAGTTCTACCCCACATATTAAAATAATAATAATAATAAATAAAGAGTTAGATATATCCACCCAAAAATTTTAAAAACAATCACAACTTCACGTGAGTTTTACTCATAAAAACTTAGTTAGAAATGAAATGTAGTTACAACAGAGTATTTTATTTTTTTTAATATTAAAGGTTAAATTACATTTTAGTCCATGAATTTTAAGAGTTTGTATTTTCTTTTCTAAACTTTTAAAATAATAAATTTAGTTATTGAACTTTTATTTATTTTTTTATTTTTAAATTCAAGTATCTACTAGACACAAAATTGAAAATTTAGGATCATGTCAAACCCTCTTAAAAGTTTAAAGAGCAAATAAACGCAAAATTCAATTTTTAAAAACTAATTGAGCTTATAATTTAATCATTTAACTCTAAGTGAATTTAATCCTAAACTTCATAGAATCTCATATTAAATGCTAATGGTAGACAATAACTTATGTACTTCTTCATACACTTCTTAATTTCTAGTTGAGTTATCCTAAAGTTGGTGTACTCTCCTAATAATGCATTTACTCCTCCCCATTACAAAATACATAACTAATTAATTTATTAGGTAGATATCCTACACTGTTCTTAAATGAAGAGTTCTAATCTAACTCATTGGGCATGCCACATGATGAACATTATTGATGCATGATTCTAGACTCTTAGTCAGATGGTTTTGCTTGGATTGAACATGATTAATAGTATGAATAAGATATTTCCTAATCATATTCACTTTGAGCTCACATGCATTAAAAAAATCTCACATCGGTATGGTGTTATGCCCAACATACTTCGATGCTTAAGTTAGCGTTAGGTAAAGTAGTGTCAAGCTAAGCGCGTATATATATTACTACTCTTTCCTATACCTTCTTAGTCCTCACATTTGAAGGCACTACAGGTGTTAGGAGGGCGGTCAAGGCAGGTTTAGTAATTTATTAGTTGGTTCGAGATTTTTGTATCATTTTAGTATAGATGTGGTCACCTCGGTTAGGTAGGTGCTCATTTCTCGTTTAAAAAAATGTAGATGTGATGGATCTTTTGAACTTTAATCCACAACTTCGTATTGGATTTGCCCTTTAACTAACCTAAACCCTAAAAATTAAATAGAGGAATAATAATATAAATTCAGAAATATAGTTGAAACATATTTCAAATAGATTGTCTGCCCTTTCTTGCAAGAAATTGATTGTCTCTTTCCTTAATTTCACGAGGAAGAGTAAGTGATAAGAAAATAATTCAAATGTACAATAAATTAGAAAATAGATATATAACTTAGAAAAATAAAGAAATTATATAAGAAAATAGAAATTCATTTGGCGCCGCATTTTAACATTTAATAATAGTAGAATAAAAGAGCAAAAAATAAATAAACAATAAATTGAAGACTAAGATTAAGTGCAATGCAAGCAATATTAAACTATAAATTTATTGGCCGTCATATTCGCCATGGCAGCAGGATGTTGATTATTGGGCAATAAATCATACGTCCGACATTCACATATGACATATACTGCTACACATATTTTTTTAGGGAAGAACACAAACTTTGGGTAGTTAATATTATTTAAATGTAAAATTTTATTAATTTAAGTCAAAGTCAACCTAACTCAATTAACATATAAATGTATTAACGACGATTTGAATCCCTTTATTCTTATTTTACTAAAATATTTATCAATTTAATTTAAATAGAATTCAATTAATTAAAAGTCGAGCTGAATTAATTAATATTTTATTTTTTTCAAAATTTATAATATTACTTCTTAATATTTCATAAACCATTCAAAACTATTCATGGAATAGAAATCATATAAAATTATATTTAGGATAAACATTGAGATCGAAAATATTTATGTTACTATCGCATCTTTTCAAATCATAATTTTCATTTGAAACTTTAAAATAGTTTTATTTAGGTCATAATTTTGAATGGTTATTAAATGTTACGTATAATAAACTCTTCATTTATTATATTTTAAACAAATTGAAGTGTCCAAAAGATAATTTTTTTTATATAATTTAATAATATTAAATTATTATTATTATTATTATTATGAATATTGTCAATATTTTGTTGGCATTTTAATTTCTTATTCGATATGTTTGAACACTTTTTTGGTACTCTACCGTGTTTAAGAACCATTATAATCGATCCTATACAGGCTTTTCTAAAAATTAAAAAAAAAAAAAAAAAAAAAAATCTAACTCAATCCTTTTGAGTTTTTTATACATTTTTTTTAGTTAAATTGAGAGTAAGGGGGTTCAAACCATAAACCTTATTGTTACTAGCACACTTGTATGTCAATTAGATTATGTTTGCTTTAGCAGTTTTTAGGCAACCTTTACTACTTGCAATTATAAATAATCAATAGTAACATGAAAAGTGGGGCTTAATTAACTACAACGGTTGATGTTCACCAACATTATGTAATCACATGGTGGAACTTACCAAGAAATCTACAATCTCGGTTTCTAATCCCATTCCAGATGAGAGGATGACCAACTCTGATTACCATTATTCATTACGTGGTATCCATTCCTCTTTTGATGTAAATCTTTCAAAATTTTCCATATTTTGCTTTCATGTCTCATCCATCTCATTCAGTTATCATCCATTTAGTTTTTGTTGCACTTAAGATCAATATTAGTACATGTATATAAATAACTATATATTTGTATCAATCGATGAAAATCAATTATGGATGCCAATGATGTCGATGCTAATCTAAAATACGAACAAAATTGATACATTTTCTATTATTTTTAATCACGTAATGCCACTTTTCTTGGTCACACATTGATTATGAATACTAATACCAATATTGATATCTGTATTGAATAACAATATTGATACTTATATCATTCGAATACCATATTGTATACGATATACAAATGGAAAACTGATATATATCAATCAAGTATAAGCAAAATATCGATACTGACACAGACTATCTATATAAATACAGGTTAGGTAATCGGTATCTAAGAAGCATAGACACGGATATGATAGGATATGATAATACGTCAATTCCTAAAAAACTAAGACACGGATAGGTTGAAGACATGTTTTATACATACATACATACATACATACATACATACATACATATATATACATATACAGTATATACATATATATTATATATAATATAGTATATACTTATTATGCATAATCTCTAATAATTGTTATAATACTCATTTTAGGTTACATAAAGTAGATTTAAGAAGAGTGAGAAAAAATCCAACAACGCAAAGTGGTAGTTGAGCGACTAGAGTAAACAACAAGAAAGAAGTAGGAGATGGAGATTGAAAAATGAAGCTGAAGGGGAAGGGTGTGAATCATGATCTAGATAGTGAGAAAGAAAAGAAGATCTAATAAAGATTTAATCACCGTTAGACTTTTTTTTTTAACTTTTTTGTTTTTATTATTTTATTTTTAATCTATTTTGTTTCAGATTGCTAGATTTAAGTGGACTTTTAAATGAAATAGGTTTTGGATGGGATTTTTTAAGTGGTTGGACTTAAATTTGAGGGAAAAAAAACCAGCATATCTCCGTCACGTATCTAGAAGGGGATACTGTATTTGAAAATTATTTTTTTTTTTTAAAAAAAAAATAGATACTTCAAATCACATATCGGATACGTATCTGCCATATATCTAAATGTATCTGTATTAAAAAAGTATCTAATACCGATTCTCTTTGCAATTAATGCTCATTATGATTGACACAGGAATGATTGAGCCAATTTTAATGATGACTGTGTGGCCTTACTGCAATTGTAAGAAAGTACCTATAATAGAATAGGAAAAAATAGCGAGTTGTACTATTTGCTCTAATCTCGATCCTAATTACTATTTTCATTCTTATTTGGATATATTTATAATTAAAACACACGGTTCATTTGAAAAACTAGATCTACCGATGAATATATATTAACTCGTTAGATATATATTTTAAGTAATAAATGAGAAAATAGTTTCAAGTTGTTAGATAATATTCAGTTATATTTGTTTAGAAAAAAAAAAGGGGGGGGTTCTATTGTTAGATAGTCATGGTCTTAATTTCTAAGGAAAACATGATGGGGATGTGATTAGAATTTATATTATTTTGCCATAAATCGACTTTAATTACTATTCGTATCGTTATATGAATAGTTTTGATCCATCTATATAAAGCTAGACTGATTGATAACTAAGAAAATATTAATTATGAAGCTTCATTTTCTTATTATTCTTTAATAAATAAATAGAAAAATAATTTTGAGACGTTTGATGGTCATAATATCTTGGAAGACGTTCAAAGGAGAGTGATAAATAATTGAGTTTGAACCTCTAACCTCATGAGAATTAAATACATTTCGAACTATATGTTAATGTCTATAATGATAAAGAAATAATAGTTATATTATATATTTATATAATGTAATCTATCAAGTCTTAATACCAATTTAAATATTGAATGTTATAACAATGTTATGACATTTTGATTTCGGTGACCAACATATCATTAATATTAATACCATATAATGTTGAAAGGTTATTTTAATAAATGAGCTAATTAAGTACCTACTTCTATGGACCTCGATTAGATTGAGAGATGTTCATTTTTATTGTAAGGACCACCCTCTAATGGGATGGAGAATGTGAAGGGAGTGGGGGAAAAGAATTATCCACCTCTTCCTGTGTATGTGTCTCTGTCTTTGCTCTTATTTTTTAATTTATTATAATAATTATTGTTATGTTGTTGTTATTATACTTAAATTTCAAATTTTATTATTTAATAATCAAAATAATGGATATGTTTGAATTGAATACTTAAATTTTAGATTATATATATGAATAATTAGATAGGTAATTACTTCATGCTATAAGAAAATTTGAGTAATTTCTAGCTAAATTCTTGTCCATGTGAAATTAATTATATAAAAAAATAAAAATTAACTTTTTAATTAAAACTTTTAAATAGTGGTTATTTAAGTTAATTGACTTTAATTTTTTTTTAAAAAAAGCACACATTAAAAAAAATTCCTTACAAAGAACTCGATCTGATGAATTTTCATGGAGGATTCTCGCAAAATTAAATGAGAAATTTACCTGACTCCACCCGTAAATATCTCTAATTAGATTTGAGTTGTGAACTATTTGGAATATTAGGACTAGACCATTGTTAAACAACCCATTGGACATAAAAGAAAAATGAATTCCAACAACTAGATGAATGCTTTGACTAAAACCAACTCTCAAACTTACCAAAGCCAACAGATTAATTTTACATTTTATGAAGCCAATTTGACAATATTCATTGACTAAACCAATTGAATAAACTCAATTTGGTTGATTTGATCAAATTTTACCTTGTTTTTTTTCCTTTTCTTTTCCTTTTGAACAAACTTTCCTAAAACAAGAATAGCATCACCAACCGTCCTCTTTGAGGGCAGAGGACAACCAACTAGAAAACGAAATCCCAAAAAATACTACTCTCCCCCAAATAGGGAGAGAGGGATCAGAGTTCACCAAAATAGCGCCCTAGCAAGAGAATGGGCAACAAAATTGCACACACAGTGACATTTACTAAAAGAGCATATATGGAGCAGTTTGTGAATTTGTTTGTTCTCTAATAAGAATTAAAATTCTTCCAACATCATAACATATTAGCTTGATGTAAATATTTAGCCAAAATGACAGCCTAATTCAACCAACTATCAAGATATTTAGAAGTCTTAAAATAGGAGAATTTACAATTTAGTTCCTTCCCCTTACAACCCTTTATACATCCATTTGGGGATGGATATTTCTGTTGTAGTATACAGGTAGGTACTCACATTCTAAACAAAATAAATACTTCGTTGGTCAGATACGCCAACAGCTTAAACCTGAATCTCAATTCCAGTCAAGAATTCCCGACGCTCTCGTTCAAGCAAGAAGACAGTTAGCACCAGCAATGGTGTCAAAACTTGCTGGTACTTCCAACCTACCAAAAGATGATCTGCAATGGAGATTTTGCCTCTGCTTCTTTTCAGCAGTCATTCATGAAGCCTTTGATGGACTATGATTTTTTGAAAAACTTAGCAACTTCCTTGTATAGATTTTCTTCCTCAAAGGGTTTCGAGACGTAGCCGTCCATTCCACATTTCAGGCATTCGTCATACGTAGCATGAATCACGTCTGCAGTCATTGCTAATATCGGCATATGCCACTTGCCTTCCACTGCAGATGATCCTCCTTTGTTTGCCTTGTTCTCCATCATCCTGATTAGACGAGTCGCCTCAAACCTGCAGTTTCAACAAACTAGACTCAAAACTTTTGGACTAACTCGGTTTGAGTTAATGTTTCATGAAATGAAGAACTTTGCTATTCTAATAGATGTGTATAAGAGACAGAGTCAGAACATACCCATCCATTTCAGGCATTTGAATATCCATGAAGCAAGCATCGAAATTGTGTGGTAGCTGAAGCAACTTCAGGGCAGCTTTCCCGCTGTCTGCACACTCAACATCTGCACCAAATTTCTTCAGAGCGCCTGCAGCGACCCTACGGTTTACTCTGTTGTCATCAACAATCAAGATTCTCTTGCCACAGAGAAGGCTCTGGAGGAAAGCAGAACCATTTGGTAGGCCCCTTCCCCGTCTCTGATTCTTAACCCCGAGTACTTGTTGAAGACAGGCAGCCACCATACTCGCCCTCAATGGTTTCATGATCACAGTGTCTGCAAACCCTGCTGCTCTTGCCTTGTCTAGCTCTGCAGTGGTAATATTTGTAGCAAGAAGGATCAGCTTCGGTAACTTAAACGAACTCCCATTCAGTTTCCAGCTCAGTTGATGAATGATCCCACATTCCTCATCGGACTTTAATGTATCTTTTTCAACTAAGATCATGTCTGGAAGAATTGCGTTTCTGCAACATTGAGCAAAATAGTTACTCTAAGAAAGTTGCAACAGAAATCATCTGCAGAAAGGTCCACTAAACAAGCAGACTATAATACTTGGTGAATCTAAGGTTAAAAGAAATTTAATATATATATATATATATATATATATATAACATTCAACAACACTTTGATGAAATATTTCCAAGACTTTGAGTTCTCATTTGATAACGGTTTCATTTTATTTTTTATTTATTAATCTTGGACAATGGAACCTTTACCTATTTACACAATGGTATGATATTAACCACTTTGAGCATAAACACTCATGACTTAACTTTTGGAATCATCCAAAAGGCCTCATACTTTTAAATCACTAATTAACCCAAAAGCTTAAACTAATGGATGAAGGTAAATTTAATTATATATCATCTAACACATACCATCGGAGATAATTGTCCATACTTATATACCATGGATCTCTCCCTTCTCTAACCAATGTGACACTTTGTTTGCACCTAACGACTGAAAATTAACTTATGAAAATGAGGTGTTTACTTATGTTCTCTTTGTTTAGCTCATCACTTTTTGAAAACACTGAGCTAAATTTTAAAACAAAAAATGGTTTTGTAAGAATGTTATAAGTGCACTTTATAAAGACAGAAAACTAATAAAATGATGATGATGATGATAAAAGGACCTCACAGTTTTTAAGTGTTCAAAGTTACAACTGAGCGAACTGAACTGAACTCCTCTCCCCCTTATGTTATCTAAAAATCTCAAATTCTTACGGGAAAAATATTAGCAAATGAAAATGTGAGCACAAAATATTATGGCTGACGTTAATCAAAGCAGCAATAATGAAGTAGCAGAGATACTCCTTGAAAATTAGGAAGTTCAAAATCACAATAAATGTTTAAATCCAATTTTCTTACTTTCATGCTTATTCTATTTTAGTTGTAGAACTTTCAAATAGTTTCTTTTAGTTCCTAAACTTTGCATAACCATATTGTCGATAATTTTCTTGAAAAAGAATTACTTGACATAAACTTTGGGCCTTTGGCATAGTCACATTTTTTGTTCTTCACTTGCTGAATAGATATGTAGTTAAAGCCGGATGTAGTAGGTTTAATATTGGGTTCTTGAACATATACAATTTTTGTTTTCAAAGTGATTTAATGGAAAATCAACAGAAAAGGCTAAAATATAACAAACAAAAATTTAAGGACTAAAAGAAAAAAGTATGAGAGTATCAAGGATGAAAATGACTTATTCAACAAAAGTAATTCCACTCTTTTCAAAATTTCTATCTCATGTTAAAACAAAAAAAGAATAAAAGAAAAGGCCTTACCCTGGTACTGTGGATCCATTTTCTCTGCATAAAGAAGCTGCCATGTTGATGCTACTGGTGACTTCAACTATAATACCAAGTCTCTTCAAATGATATCTGGTTACAGAAGCTCTAACATGTTTCCTGTCAACTATTATTGCTTTCATTCCTCTAAAACTGGGGGGAAGTTCTTCAGAGTTGGGTTTTTTCATATCATTGATTGAGTTTTTCTTACATTTTCCTAAAACAGCAGTGAAGGAAAACGTGCTTCCAATCTGAGGCCGGCTTATGAAGTTGATCTGACCACCCATTAGTTCAACTAAACATTTGCTGATACTCAAGCCAATACCAGTCCCCCCATAATTTCGGGAGGTTGAGCTATCTGCTTGCATGAAGGGCATGAAAACTCGATTTTGGGCATGTAAGAGGATCCCAATTCCAGTATCCTCCACGCTTACCATCAAAGTAACATGACCACAACCCTCGTTGGTAACTACCATGTTGTTTGGAGTGGCATTCAACTGGAAGTTCTCATCAGCAATTAGATGTTTAAAGTTATCCCAGCTGTTCTGATCATCAGCTGCCTCATATCCGCTCAAAGTTTGAAATTCACGACCACCCGATATGAATAAGTCACTGTCAGACATTCCATTGACATATTTTGAGTCAATGGAGCCTTTTGAGTGCTCAGCTAGGTGCACTTTAACAAATATATGTCCCCTTTCAGTGAACTGGAAAAAAGAATGGAAAGGCTCTTTTCATGCTGTCTCCAACCATTTAGACAATAATACACTTTTAAAACACACACACACACACTGCAATGGTCAAAAGAAAACTCAAACAATCCCAACTTGTCCATAGAAGATGCACTAAGATTAAGTGTTTATATTCGGGAAAACTCCCCTCACCTTAACAGAGTTACCCACAAGATTGGTTATAATTTGTCTGAATCTTCCAGGATCCCCAATAACAATTTCTGGAACTTTATCAGAAACAAAAACTGCCAGCTTCATTTCCAAACAGATGATCAATTGCGGTTGAGATAACCATGCCAAAAAACAAGGAAATTATCAATTAATGCGAAATGTATCGGATAGCCAGCATTAACCAAACGTGTTTATTTGAAAAACAAATTACGTTCATACAGCTTACCTCCAGGCCCTTTTGTCTGGACTTCTCGGAAAATAAAGATAGCACATCATCGAGTATTGATCGAATGTCGAATGGAACTGCTTCCAGTTCTAACTTTCCAGCTTCAATTTTTGCCCGGTCAAGAACCTCATTTATTAATGCTATCAGTGCCTTTCCACAAGCCTGAGCAGTTTGAGCATAATCCTTCTGAGTAGAACTTAAATCTGTATCCAGAAGCAGAGCAAGCATTCCTGAAATTGATTGATGCAAACAAAGGTATAGAAATCTGAGTATCGTTTGCATATATAAAACCAGCCAATTTGGTAAAAGCAAAGCTTGACAGGAATATACGCACCGAGGATGCCATTCATTGGTGTCCTAATTTCATGAGAAACAGTAGCAAGAAACTGAAACCAAAATAAAAGAGAGTTTAATCAAGAGAAGCAGCATCATATAGATGGGTCAACATGTTTAAAACATACAGAAAATTCAACGCAGAATACCATATGAACTAACAGATAATCTGAGTGTCTTCTGAGTTTTTTCTCACAGATAATCACGGGTGACTTCCAACTAACATGCAACTCAACCAATCTCACATGACATTGGCATCCGAAAACTATTTCCAAAAGGATTTTTATGAAAGAATTCAACTATTATCGGTAACATAGAAGTACATATCCAACGGAGACCGTGCTCTCCACATTCCAAGCTTGAATCAAAAGCCAAAAGATGCCACTCCTAAATAACTTCCATGTCTTTATACTCTCTAAGTATTACCCGTGCTAACATCATAGCTAACAAAATACATTAGTCACACACTTGAATTCACCATTGTAATTTAAATCCATTATCTTAAAGATAATTGAATTTACCATTTATCCTTTTGACTACTAAGTCAAAATGCAGTGATCTGGAAAAGAAATAACGGGTCCATAATCAACATATATATTTGTTTATGTTCCTGTATAATGTAGAGATTTAGTTTTGGCTATTCCATTCATTTAACCATCACTACAATATGCATACCTTGAACGTAAAGAATCTGATTCATTTTGAACTTTCATCCCAACTATCCTTTTCTATCCCCCTAATTCCATTCGTTTTCTTCTTTCTTCAAGTCTCTAATTTTTTAATTACTATAGGACCTAATTGATGGTACCTGGGATTTTGCTACATCAGCAGCCTCTGCCCGAACTTTCAGTACTTGCATCTCATGAAAATCATCTTCAACCTTCACAATGTGAGTTGCTGCACCATACAAAATATATCCGACTAACAACCCGATCACGAAGAATAAGAATGCAGTAGTAAGGGCAGTCCAGGATGTGGGAGCCCTCTGCTGATATCTGCTCCATATCCACATGAGGAAAGCCATAAGTGACCGAGGCAAACAATCCACATTAGAGAAGTAACTAAAATGGCAGAATCCTTTACCTACAAATCATCAAATGCTTCCTGAATGGATCTCCAAAATCAAGGCTACTCTCATGCAAAAGAGACAAGTCACCATCTTGATATTGATGACCATACATGACGAGGGGATCAGAAGAGTTTGTGACATCATATACATTTACTAAAATGGCCTGATTCCCTGCAAGCTGCCCAAGCAAGTTCTCCACGAGGGACTCAACATCAAAGGCTCCGCCAACGTAGCTGCTTTAAGATAAGAAACAATTTAAGATATCTAGGATATATAATTTCTCTCACATGATGCTAAAGCTCAAGAGATTTGAAAATTAAGGTATATGCCGATGAGAGCCAATGATAATACTTGACAGATAATTCTACATGTTCTATATTTAATGATAAACAAACTAATCACAGACGAATTTATTAAGAACCAAGGTAGTATGAGATGCCTTAGTTCCACATTGGTTAAAATAGGATGACCAATGTGGTACTCAAGTGACTTGGCTCTCTCACCCCAATAGCTAGCTTTTGGGGTGTGGTTCTCCAAGGTGCTGCCTAACAGAATTCACATTCCTAATTAAACTACATCACACCAAGACTGACCCTGCTGTTGCTTCAACCCGATCTTCTTCAGTTGGTTTAGATGGCAATTTGGATTTGTAAACGGGAAATGTCAAAACAACTCCAAGATGATGAGAACCCAGCAGCCTGAAGGGGCTTGTTAAAACAGCCTTTCCTGTTGCTCTAGCCCTCAAAATATTTTCACGGTCCTCCTGCATCACATCAGGCAGAAGAAATCTACCAAATGAGAAAGGAAACGACTTACCACTTTTATCCAGTGTATAAGCTAGAATGGCAAGCACGTTTTACTCTACCTCTCCTGACATCATATCCAGTGATTCAATATAAGAGACTGTTTCTTGAGAAAATATTACTGGTGCATATTCATCTCGAATTGGCGAGGGTTCTCTTTTCATTGTTTTTATCATCCACCCGTGTTGCTTTTCGAAGATATCCCTCTCTGAATGAATCACTCTTTGTGCATACGCCACACCACTGAGTAGAGGCCGTTCAAAAGCAGTTCTGGCTGTGTATTCTGCAAAAGTTTCCTGCATTGTTATGTTTCGGGCTCATTAAACAACCATGTCGTAGAAAGAAAAAACAGTAAAATGCCAGTTTCCTCAAGAAAATGCAAAGAATGAACTTGTGCATCTTGCAAGGTTCAGATTTCCCAGAACTATAAGAACAAACCAATGTACATAAATGAAGCACAAACCTGATCAATAGCAGAAGGGTTTTTGAAGTAATGAAAGGTGGAAACAAGGACAGCCAACGCATGAACATGGTTAACACTAACACTGAATTGATCCTGCAACATCCTTGCCCTCTGCTCACACATGCTCCCCAACACTTCATTCCTCCTTACTTTATTATCAGCATCCATGCCATTATAGATTAACATGCTGATAAACGCCATCCCCATAACCCAGAACAGAAGATACTTTCTAAGCCAAGCCCTGTTAGCTTGAACAAATGTGTAACCCTTCTTTGTTGTTCCCATTTGCTCATTCCACTTCATAGCCACAGAGTTGCCCAGCTGCATTTTCATACCCATCTTCCACAAATCTCTGCTTCGTCTTTCTCTTCCCCTTTCACTTCCTGTTCTTCATTCCCTTACCAAAACTAGGCCAACCTGAAGAAGACCCTGCAACATTCTTGAGCTCACTTTCTTTCTGAAATTTCCTCCGACAATTTCTTCTGCAATTGAACAGAAAAGCAAAATGTTGACAAGAGGAAGATTGTCACAACAGCATTTGAGCTGTTAGATTTAAAGTTCTGAAAGAAGAAAAAAAAAACCCAAAAAAACCCTCCCAAAAAAAAGAAAAAGAAAAAGAAAAAAACCCATTTCCTTTTATATAGCGCTCACCAAAACCCATTTCTAGAGTAGGAAGGAATGACGATGAGCTGAGCTGACTCAGTATCAATAAAGAGAGCCTTTCGATTCCCAGAGACAAGCCTGACTCTCAAAAGATGGGGTGTTTCTTTTTTTTTTTTTTTCTTTTATAAATAAAATAACATCAAAGGGAGAGAGAAAAGCCCACATTCCAAAGAATTCCTCGCTTCATATACTTTCTGGTCAAGAAGGTCTTTGCGTAACAAAAAAGGAAACAAACAATAAAAAATACAGAGCAGAAAGTTAATCATTCCCCTCCATTCCTCCTCCTCCAAGCGTGAAGTTCAGTGACCCGTTTCATTTCCATTAAACAATCAAATTCACTACTAAACCCAAGAAAAACCACACACGCGTAGCGAAGAACACAAGAAGAAACACAGAAACAAACACAAACTGAGACAGAGCAATAAGAAAACAAAAAGAAAAAAGAAAAGGGGAAAGTGGGTTATCGAAAGAAACAATGCTTTTGCAGTTTTTCTCACCTGGGAATTAAAAAAAAATGCAAAATGTAACCAATGATTTGCAGAGATAATGGAGGAAGAAGAAAACTCCTCCACAGGTTGATCTGAAGTGGCTTTTACTGTAGAAATTTCACATGGGGTTTCTTTAATTCTTCTCTTTCTTCTTTGTTCTTTGTAGCTCAAGAAATTGAAATCAAAATATTAAGGATTATGAAGGATTTTCTCAGATACTGTCCTGACTTTCCTGTCTCCCTAATCGCTCACCTTCTCTATACTCTTTCACTATTTCACACTCCCATTATGTCGTCTTCTTTCTCTCTGGCTTTGTCTCCCTTTTCCTTTTATATATATATTTTATTCTCTTCTTCTTCACCAAATTGTTGCAATTCTCTCTCTCCTCTGCTGTGAACTCGCTTTTTATACTGAATACAGGTATGGCCTCAGAGAAACTCCATTAACAAAACAAAAAAGAATGGAAATAGCTTCAACCTGAATGGACCCAGAACCAGAAAACTCAAAAGTTAACAAAATTTTTCTTTTGGGTTCTTAATTTTTATTATTTGCTTTTTCTGTTCACTGTGTGAGAGAGAATCGAATTGGTGGGAAGAGGAAGACGAAAATCTCCATCGCAAATCTGTGTGATAATGACATGGCGACATTGCTCGGATCTCATTCCCTTTGAATTTACCTCTAGCCCCCTCCATCATCTATCTTATGTTAAATTAATTTTAGCATATATTTCAATTATGTAAATCTTCTTACCATTTATTTCCGATAAAATTATTTTTCTAACTAAGATTTACTCATAAATGTTAATCTCAGTTTACATTAATGATATAATAAATGTGTCTCCTAATTTTTATACCGCAATTATTGTCTCAACGTAACTCAATTGACATACAAGTGTGTTAAAATATTTCCACTCAAGTGTATTAAACAAAATTACAGTGTTAAATTTTAATTTATTTTAACAAATAAATTCTATAAGGGTATTTAGGAACAAATTGTATAGTTTGAGAATAAAAATGAAATATTTCAAAAGTTGAGATATAAAGGATACATACGTATTCTTATTTTTTGACCAATTAAGTTAAATTTCAAATTTTAATCTATGAATTTTGTGGTGGTAGCTTTATAGTTTATAGATTTAAAGAGTTTTGATTTTGTTTTAGAATATTATGTCACGTGATTTAGAGAACTCGAATATATTCCTTTTAGGAGAAGTAGAAATGTGTGGACTAAACCTTGTATTGTTCTAAAAAAGTTTCAATGAAGATTTTATGAACTTTTGATTTTGGTTTTATCAATACTTTTCTATCGTACAAAATATAATTTGGAAATATATGACACACGAGAATAAGTTTACTTGATAAAAAACAAAGACATGTAGGCTAAAACATTTCATTTAAAATATCATTCATATTCTATGTTATATGTTATTAATTGAACCTTCGTCCATATGCCTTGTTTTTTAACGAATTATTCTACTTTGTTTTATTATGTTAAATTGTTGTTTATTAGTTTCATCGAGTATCAAGTAGATATTTAAAATAGTTGTCGTGATAATATTGAGATATGAACTTTTAAAGTTCATAAATTAAATAAAATGCATTGACTAGATCTGTTATTCTTTATTTCTTATAGATTAGATAGTCAAATCATTTCATCTGACTCTTTTAGAATATTTTTAAAAAAATAATAAACAAATTAATGAAAAGCTTACTCAAATAGTCAAAGATATAAGTTTTGTAAGGGAAAAAATTATTAAATTGGATTTTTTTCATCTTTTTGAGTTTGTTAGGATAACAAGTTTTCTTTTCCTCTTTAGTCTTTAATTTGTGATTTAGGTTAGTTTCATTTGAAAAAAAAAATTGGTCCTTTCACATCTTCATGTTGGGACCCACGTTTTGATTGTTCCAAATCATGACCGTCCAAAATCATCAATAGGCCACGTGTACAGCTGGAGATTATTCCATCAATTAAAGCATTAGAGTGTCCACATTTTTTAATTTATTGTTGATTAAAGTTATGGCAAAGTCAAGAATTGATTTTTCATTAATGGGAAAGAAATCTTCCTTTTTGTGCAAGAAAAAGAAAAATCAGAGAGGATCTTGACTAATTACATAAAAATTCTCTTAATTAGATGATTTTCCTTTTTTTTTTTCCATTTTCAAATGAATTGACTTAATCGAATCCCATTAAAATCAACTGCAATCTAATCAAATGAAGTGAAACTTGATTAATTCCAATTATTTGAACTCTAAAGAATCTAATGCTAAAAATTTGATAGATAACCAACATCAAAAGACAGTTTATACTCCACTAATTAGTTCTTTGGATAAATATTATTTTAACATATAATTTTCTTAATACTATTTAAAAAATTGGAATGGGCACTTTGAAAAACAGATATGACTTTGAAATTAATAATTATAAATATAAATATTAAATGAGGTTGTTGTATCTTGTAGATTTTTTTTTTTGTTGCCTACAATTACAAATCACCAATTAAAAATAAATAAATTATTGTTTTTTTCCCTTTCAAATCTAAACCAATATTACAGACACTCAATTATTTTATATATCGATTATTAATACATATTTTAGTTTATCTAAAATTTATCTTTTCTTTCCGTAAATCTTAAATTCATTCTTTTAAAGTTATTTTTTTTATCAAAATTGATTGAATAATTATTATTATCATACAAATAAAAACAGCACGTATGAATAATAAACTAATGGTACAAATTAAATTTAAGATTTATGGAAAGTCCAAACTTTTAATTTAGATATTTGAAAATATAAAAAGTAAAAAAAAAACACACACATAAAAATATATGAACCAAATACAATATTTTAACCTACAAATTTACAAGTTATTAGTGTAAACAAAAAATATGTACTTGTTTGGAATTTGCTTTAAAATACTTTTTTGTTTTCTTTTTCTTAGAATAAAATTCTACTGAAAATATACTCAAATAAATGGATTTCAAAGTAAAAATGAAGGACATGAATTGAAAATTAATTTTAGAATGTCATTTCAGTTTCCTAACTTGAAAACAGTAACTATTTTCATTTTCATTTTTATTTTTTTTACTTCTACGTGTGACATGTGTTCATTTCAATATATTTTTCATCAAACAACTTTTATGACTCCAATATAATACATATATTCACATCACACACATTTAATATATAAGTTAGGAGTTGGACTAAGATATCCATACATCAAATAATCGATCACAAAATATTGAAAATTTGAAAACTAAATTAGACATTTTAAAAGTTTACAAAATCAAAGTGTAAGCCTAAAATTTTAGAAATTAAAATAGACGAGTTGAAGTAGATAAAGATAGGGAATAATTTTCCGTATTAACCTTTATTTATGCTAGATTTTGCCTATAATCACAACACAAAAACAACCTAATAGGCTAAATTGGGTATGGTTGATTTAGGGGGCAAATCTTTGTAAAACATTGCATAAATGGTAGAGAGAGTTTGGTCTTATTTGAAAGAAAGAAAAAAAAAAGAGAATATCTTAGTGGAAGATTGCATGGGGCCATGAAATATTAATATTCATTTTCACTAATAAAGATACACAAAAAGATAGCCAACCACCACAAGAATAATTTTCTTGTGCTTTCTTCTTTTGTATACATATACATAAGTTTCAACTATTTACCACCATGCTCTTATAATTGAATATATTGGACAATATTCTTTCTTTCTTGTCCTTTTTCTTTTTTTTTCTCCCTTTTTGTTAAATTATAGGAGATACTCTTTAATTTTTTATTTTAATTTTAAAATTCAATCTATATTGTTTAATGTTTTTTTTTAAAAAAAAATATTAAATAAAAAGACGATCATAGTTAGTTTTTGGATAGAAATTGTTGGTACTTTGTCTAAAAAATTCAACATGAATTGTAACATCCTAAGTGTTTGTAAATTAGATTTAGTATTTTCGTAATATTTGAGGACATTTTTTTTGTTAATTTTGAAATTTAGTTTGTTTAAAGGAAAAATTTAGATTTTATGTCGCATTAATTTAATCTTAAGCTACTATTAAAAATTAAGTTTTTATTGGGAGAAGTAGTTTAATTTTGAAATTTGGTTTTAAAGAGAAAAGAAAAGAATCATATATATATGTATGGTTATTTGGGTTTGATAGAATAGAATAAAATAAAATAAAATTTAAAACTAATATTTTATTTTATTTTATTTATCATTATTATTTTGTTTAACTTTTCAGCTTGTTTAATTTGTTGTGCAAACCCCTCCCCCTCCTCCCCCTCAAAAAAAAAAAAATTGTCCTCTCTCGCTGTTGGACCCGCGCCATCCCCTCTCCCTTGTCGTCGAAGGCGCACGACGGCTGGAGGCTAAATGGCGGTGGTGGACTCATGCTCCAACGACGGTTGGCAAAATGCGGATGGCAAGTGGAATCCATGATTGAACTACTTGGACCAGTCATATGCTTCCACTCATGTTTTCAAGATTTTTCATATATTTTAGTTTCTTGTCTTGACATTTAAAACTCACAATTTTGTTATTTGTATTTTTTAGTTTTAAGGAAGTTTTCTAGTTTTTATTTATGGCTTTATGGGTACCTTGCTATTTGAATTTAAGTTATTTAGTTTTCAATGAAATTAATTATTTTTCATCATTTATTTGGTTTTTACCAAATTACTTGGATTCCATGCATGTATGCTTATAGTAACGACCTAACTTGACTTCTAGGGTGTCTGGTCGTTACATAAACTTTCACAAATTTCATTAACACTTTTAAACCTTAAAAAAAACTTTATTGCTAGTATATGAACGAAAATGATGAATGTCTTACTTAAAAAATATGTTTGAACTTTCATAATACTCTTAACCTTAAAAAAAAAAAAAAAAAGTTAAAAATATGTTGTTCTTGTTAATATATAGACGATAAAGCGTTATGTACCTCACCACTTCCTCATTTATTTTCTCTCTCTTCTTTACATCAAATAGGGAATTACTTTCTAATTTTTAAGCATGCCCAAACATAAATATAATATTCTCATTTTTTCCAACTTATCCAATTCATATACTCATTTTTTTTTTCAGCAACCAAACATGACCAAAAACTGCAAGTTCAAGAATAAGATCCAACAAAATTTCACAAAATCTCAAAATCAAAATTTTCTCCCAAAACTTCGATAAATCACCAAATATATATAAAAAAAAGTTGACAAAAGAATATTATCTTTGAACACTGGATACTCTTCTTAACTAACCATTACAAATAAACTAATGTGAACAACAAAAGTATGATCAACAAATTAATCTTCATCACTACAAATTTGATAATGAATATTTTTTCCTTTCCACTTGCTGTCCTCAAAATTATGACCCATTTTTTAAACATGTTTCCCTTTTTTATTAATTAAATCTAAATGTATTAACTCATACTCAACTATGAATAATGTACAACAATATTGTTAAAATATTTAAGTCCTAAGGTTCATCGATGGTTCTATTTTTCCTTGTCTTTTTGCCATAACCTATTACCTTGATTGAAAATGGTAATTTTAGAGATTGAGGAATGAAAAAAAAAATTAATTGGGAGGGTATTGAAGAATATATGATAAAAAAATGAGAAAAATAAGAAAGTGTTAAACCACCGATTGAAGCGAATGAGAAAGAGGAAGTAGAAGAGGGAGATGTGATGAGGTATAAATAAACAATTTTCATCCATATACTAACAATAAAAATATTTCTTCAACTTTTATTTTGAAATGTTAAGGGTATCAATGAAACTCTTAAAAGTTCAAGGGTATTTTTTAAATAGGATAGCATTAACGGTTTTTCGTCTATAAAATGGGAAAGTTTTACATATAGAAAAATTGTCAAACTATTTACAGAAATAACAAAAAAATACTGATGGACACTGATAGATTTCTATAAACTCTTCACATAGTATCAATGATAAACTTCTATTTGTTTCTATCATTAATAGACAATGATAGACTTCTATCGGCCTCTACCAAAGAAGATTAAATTTTGCTATTTTGTGTAAATAGTTTCTCTTATTATTTTATTTTTATTTTTTCAAAATCTTCCTATACTAATATAGCAAGGGTATATTTAATTTGGAACTTTTCTTTAAAAAGAAAAATTAAGAATATTAATAAAACTTTTGAAAGCTTATGGATATTTTTAAAATAAATTAGAAACAGTTCTTATCCAAAAACTAATAAAAATGGTATATTTCAAAACTTAAGAATATGTACTAATGAAACTCTTGAACGCTCAGGGGTATTTTTTTAAATAAAGTATAAAATTCAAGAATATTTTCTATAATTTAGCATTTTTTCACTTAACAAATTTTTCAATAAAGTAAGAAATAAATTTTAGGTTAAAATACCCCTAAATTTTGGAATATGTTTCAATTATGCCCCTAAACTTTACAAACTATTATTTTACTCTTGAACTTTGAAATTTTGTACTTGGTTAAAACTAATTTTATTACTTATAAAAATTAGAAGGCATGCAAACTATTATTTACAATTTCATTTACATAAATGGATCTTAAATCTTCTGCATAATATATCAAGTCAATTTTCATAATTTATTTTAATGAAATATATTCTTTTAGAACAATTACAAAGTTTTAAGGGTTCTTTGTTGGAACAAAGTTACTATCCTTACCTATCAAAAGTTGATGAATATTGTCTTAAAATGCCACAATCTACAAATAAAATTTTTGGATAAGTTGCTTCAAACAAAAAGTCATATTACTTGGGAAAAAAGAACACAAAACAAATAACAAACAAAACAAACAAAAAGTATATTGCACTTGGTAAGTTATTTTGTTCACTTGTCCCATTTTTTAGCCATTTCTTTGCTTCATTGTTCAAAACAAGTTTTGTGTCCACAATAGACATGCTTGTCATTGTTTAATTGTGCACCTTTCATAATCTTTTTATTTTTTGTTTGAATTTTTAGTCAAACTCAAAAAAAAAAAATGAATTTTTAAAAAACTACTTTTTTAGTTTTCAAATTTTTACTTGATTTTTTAAATAATTAGTAAAAAATAGATGATAAAAAAATAATTTGGAGGTGGAAGTAGTGTCTATAGGTTTATTTTAAAAAAAAAGTAAAAAAATAAAAAACTAAATGGTTACCAAATAGGTCAAATATTCATTACAAGAACCACATAGAATTATAATTTCAATTTAGGAACCTAAATAAACTTGTTTAATTATAGAGATTTAGAGTGCGTTTGGTTTAACTTTTCAAATATTTAATTTTGAAAAAAAATAAAATATTTGGCAACCACTCAAAACAATTTTATAATTATTTTCAAATTGCATTGTAAATAGTTTTTATCAAGAGAATTTAAATAAAAATGACTGTTTTAAAAACTTTTTTTTTTAAATCTAGGCGATCCAAAGATGCTTTAAATAAACACAATCCACAAAATCCATGCCTAAATTGAAATTTGATTAGAAAAATTAGGGAAAGATACATTTTTTGGTCTAGTTTATATTTAGTCCCTAAATTTCAAAATGCTACAATTTTACCTTTGACATTTGAATTTTGCTTCAATTTGGTTCTTATGACTTGAGATTTACACATTTAACCTCAATCTTTCATTAAATACTCACTTTCCATCTTTTGGAGTTAGTTTATGTTAATAAATTAAAAATAAATAAAAAATTATAATTAATTAAGTTTCACTATTTTAATCACTTTTAAAATTAAATTTAAGATTTTACTTCTAATTCTTTTTAATTAATTAATAAAAATTGACATCAATGATCGAATGTAAGTATTTAATAAAAAAAATTGAGGTTAAAAATGTAAAATCTTGAAATCTATGAACCAAATTGAAATAAAATTCAAATCTCAATAGTAAAATTGTTAGATTTTGAAATTTATGAACTAAATTGAAACAAAACTCAAAACTTAAATATTAAATATGTAATATTTTAAAATTTAGAGATCAAATAGAAATTGGAGCTAAAATCTAGGGATAAAAAAGATATTATTATAAAAAAAAAATTAAAATTAATATAGGTATCCACACAAATCTTTGTCCAGAGGTTTTTCGAAATGAGGGGATTGAAATTGATAATAAAAAGATAATTAACGATCAACAATTGTGATCAAATGGATATATAATTAATGCATGCACATAGGCTTCCTTTTTAGATGAAACCAATGCGCATAGGCTTCTTTAAATGCTCTAATTAATGTAATATTTCAGAGAAATGATAGAAATCAAAACAACTTTTTATTAAAGAAAATTATTTTAATGATAAAATCACTTAAAAATATTTAAAAATAATAGTAAATATTCTAATCTATTTGTGATAAATCATAATAAACTACTATCTTTATCTATCATTAGATATAAATAGTAGTGTATCGCAGTTTATCGTAGATAGACGGTGATATTTTGCTATATTTATAGATATTTTTTATTCATTTTCTTATATTTAAAAATAGTTGTTTTATTAATTTCTCCATAATTATGTGGTTATTTTTCTTGATACTCTTAAGAATTATTCCAGAAGAACAATAGAACAATTGTTATTGGGTGATTTTAAGTTGATCTTAAATGAAACTATAGTGAAAAATACTTACAAATAATCAACAAATTATTTAAAATAATTCATTTATAAAAGTTTAAGGGTGTGTTTGGGGCAATAATTATCTTAAGATTATAATAACTACCTTTTACTACAGTAGATACTATTTTGTATTTCTCAATTAACTATAATTAACGCCATTTCAAAATCTTTATTTGCTACCGTATTTATTATTTGCAACAATTGTTTACTATTTTACATTCATAATTTTTTTTATTCTTTACTAGAGTATTTATTTTTTCATCCTCAAATTAAAATAGTTTACACCCAAACATATATTATTATAACCCAAACTACAATAACCTACAACCCAAACCCAAACCCAAACTATTATAACTCAACTACAATAACCAATTCCTTGTCCAAACACCCTCAAAAATTTTAATTGATACAATCTAAGTGGGGCATTGAATGGTTATTCCCCCTCCCTGGATAATACTATATTACCTATCTCCTACATACTTAATATAATTATTTTAAAAAGAAAAATAATTAAGGGAGCGTTTAGAGCGTAGGCTCGAATAAAAAAATTTGAGAATCAAATATTTACGGTTTATTTTAAAGAGTTATGAAAATGTTGTAGTGCATTGTTTGAAAGCTTAGGTTTCTCAAGCCTGTGGTTGGTACGTAAGTTAATCTTGAATTTGTATAATATGTATTTTATTCCTATTTTTCTAGTGGTTGTTTTGTAAATTGAACAACTTCTCATATATCATTGGTCGATTTTTATGATTCAAAAAATGAAATTTATATTGGTAATGTTTTTTTACATCTAAATTAGTTTATTTGCTCTATTAATTTTCTTGAGAATAATGTAAGAATGATAATGATCTCTTTTTTATAACAAATTTATTTTTTGGTAACAGAGTAACAAAAGCTTTGAAATTTAATTTATAACACTTCATAACATATTCATTTTTATATAAAAATCTAAAAGTTGATAACAGAGTATAAAAGTTTGAAATTTAGTTTATTAACACATTTATAACAAATTTTGCTTTGAATTCTTAATCTCTCTCATTTTTTTGTTATAATGAAATGAATTTATTGAGATTTGTATTAATTAGCATTCTTAGTCCATTTATCAGTTTCTATTTCTTATTAAATTTCTTTTATGTGAAAATAAAAAAGAAGGAGAAAGCAAGGAGAAATTAAAGGGACGCGTGAGAAAGAAGGAGGAAGAAGGAAAAAAAATCAGAAGTTAGTGGACACCGAGCGGTGAAAAGATTCCAAATAATTTGTGCATTATAATAGTATGTTTCGAAGTGTAAACTATTTTAGTCTAGGTTATAATATTCTGTGTTTGGGACACAAATTAAAATAGTATGACTATAGTAGACTATGTTCGAGATGTAGAATATTATTGTATAAATTATAATAGTTTGTATTTGGGTGCAGGTTATTTTAGTTCGTGTCTACGTTTCATTTATACTATTTGTTTTATTTATTTGTAATTCGTTTATTTATAATTTAATTCAAGAAATTAATTTGATTACATTTTTTATGTTTCATTTTTTTATAACCATACTAAAACTAAAAAGAAAGTCAAAGTTTGAAACTTTTTCGATTGTTTTGTAATTACATTTCTTATACGGAATCTGAATACATTTCTTTCCTACTTCGTTTTTTATAGCTACACTAGGACTAAAAGAAAGTCAAAACTCAAAATTTTTCAATTTTTTGTAATTAAGTTTTTATACTTTAATTTAAGAAAACATTAATTTGTAATTTAGTGGTTCTATATATTTTATATTTAAGTGAAAATAGAACCACCATTCAAAATTATGTTAATATATTTCTATGTACGTGAATGTACAAAAACCAAACAAAAACTATACAAGTGATCATCATAGAAAAAATAATAATAATATATATTCACTCTAGCTAATCATAGGTTCAGTGTGTAGCTAAGTAGAGTCTTCAAATAGCATTTATTTTAGCTAAATAAAGTTCAAAATAGTTTTTACTGTAGCTAAATGTGGATTAAAACAATTTTAATCTTCAACTATATTAATAGAGGACCTCAAATGCTAAGTGCACTATAATAACAATTGTAATCTTCTCCTAATACACGTGTGAGTGTTTATATTATTTTAAAATGAGTAAGATACAAACCGTTTTAGCATAACTCAATCAACAAGACATCTAGATTACTACTCCAAATGTAAAAAATGATTGGATCTCTCACCTCACCGTCCATTTATCTTTCTTTTGCCAAAATTCATAAATTTTTACTTGAAAAACATAGAACATTTTTTCAAGATAAATTATGTTTTTGAAGAAAACTCAAAACCAAAATTCTCCTCCCAATAAAACCAAAAAGACATAGACATCACAATCTGAAATTGGAACCCACACATATATATATAACATAACATTGCATTTAAAAATCTTTAGAGAAAGAGAGAGAGAAGAATTAAGAGTGCGAAAGGAAGATAGCTAGAGAGAGTAGTATTTGTTGAACAATATTCTCTTTAGGGATGTTTGGTTTGTCGTTTATTGAGAGAAAATAAAGAAAAAAAAAAGGAGAAAGAAATTTATGAGTGCCATTCAAAGTGTGAAGTGTTTTATTGTAAGAGATGTCGGCCATGTGCCTCTCTTCATTTCTTCCCAATATTCTTCCAAAATCAAATCTCTCTTCCCAATCAAATGGCCCCTATATGTTCTTTGTAGTAGTAATTCCTTTACTTTTGGGTCGTTGGTGGTTCAAATCTCAATCACTACTCTTACATGTAAGATTAGGATCGATACACTTTAATGTTTAAGCTAGTATTTAAATTGAAATGATGTCTGTTGAATCAAATTTTAAGGTAGTTTATATATCTCTATAGTGGGATAAGTTCATTCTTTCTCTATATATACCTTTTTCCAGATATGTATGTTAGAGTCATACGATGAGTCATCAACCCGATCGATTAATATTAAGTTAGGTAAGCATTGTTCGATCTTGTTTGTAATCACAAGGGGTCGGCCAAGGAGATTTTTCTTTCTCTTGGGTCTATGGCTCTAAGAGGAGGCCAAATGGTGCGGTTTATTGTTTTACCATACAAAAAGTATGGTATTGAGATTTAAATATGCATTTATGAATTTTTAAATTTATGTGAAATAGGTGTCTAATCTAAACTTCAAAAATACCTAATAAATTCTTTAACTTTTAGTTTTTTGTTCTTTAAGGGTGCGTTTGAAGCAAGGTCTATCATAAGACTATAATAACCACTTCTTGCTTCAGTAAATACTATTTTGTATTCTCTAATTAGCTACAGTCAACACTATATCAAAACTTTTATTTGCTATAATTTTTAATATTTTACATTCATAATTTTTTTTATTCTTTACTACAATGTTTACTCTTTTCTTCTCAAACTAAAATAATTTACACATCAAACACATATACTATTATAACCCAAACTAAAAAATCTACCCTCAAAACACAAACTATTATAATCCAACTATAATAATCTAGGACTGTAATAACTAATTTATTGTCCCAAACGTCCCGTAAGTTTCTAAACTTTTAAAAGTGTTTAATAGATTCTTAAATGTTCAATTTCAAGTATATAGTTCCCTCGAGTTTTCAATTATATTTCTAATAGGCGTTTGACCGATTTAACACACACACACACATATATATAATTTACGTAATCTACTAGACATAAAGTTGAAAATTGAGTCACCATTTGGTTTTTTTTTTTAAACTAAGCTTATAAACATTCTTCAACGTATAAGTTTATTTGTTTTGTTATCCATTTTCCACTGATGTTTTAAAAAATAAAGTTAAAATTTGAAAACTAAAAAAAATAGTTTAAAAAACCTTTTAAAAAAATTGACTAGTCTTCAAGAAATGTGAAAAAAAAAATCCCAATATAAAATTTAGGGAAAAACAAGCATAAAATAAAAAATAGCATTGTTTTATGGGCCTTAGTGTTTTATTAGATATAAAATTAGATTATATTATGATCTTGGTACATTATAAAAATTCAGAGATTAAACTTGTTATTTAACCCTAATTTAATTTATGTGCTCCATTGTAGATAACTTAATTGTTTGTTAAACTCATGCATCTCTTTTTTTAGGGTCATTGATTTTTTGGCCAAAATCTTTAGATGTCCAAAATTATAAATGTTCGAAATTACAAATCTCTAGTATCTTTAGATAACTGTGTTCATTTTGTAGTACTATTTTTGCATATATCTATAATACATGGATAATTGTGTTTGTTTGATAGCATTTCAACTTGAACATGTCTTAAATTTATATGTTGTTTCAAGAATGCTTTCATGATTATTTATTAATTTATAATTAATTTAATATAATTTGAACTTATATAACATACCTGTTTTTATCAATTTGAATTTCTTTTAAATTAATACAATTTATACTATTATTATATGTTATTTTTCTCGAACAAAATAACGTATAATTTAAGTTTTTTATAAAATAAATATTAATTTAGATTTAAATATAAATATCTTTTTTAGAAAAAATAATAATAACTACGATATAACCAAAAAAAGAGTGATACATACGGTTGGCAATATTTATTTTAATTATACAATGCAAATATATATATATATATAAGGAGGAAAAAAGAAGGAAAAAAAGTAAAATGAGGATGCTCTCAATATGAAAATTCGAAAAATCTATATTTCGGAGAGCATCCAAAACATACGAAATTCCTTTGTAAAAGCATCTTAGGATCTTCAGGAACCATCACATGTCAGGGATCTTATAATATTACAAAATTTGGTAATTCAAATGTCCATTATCTGAGAATCTAAGATGCTCGCATAACGTCACTTGATTTTTATTTTCTCAAAGTAATTTTTTTCCTTATAATATTTTCTTTAAATAAATTAATTCTAAAACAAACAAAAATGCAAATTTACCTTTTTCTTTTTCTCCCCTCCTTTCTAATATTCCTATCATAGCTTATATTCAATCTACCCTCATTGGCCACTTTTTTTCACTCTTTTATTGTCATTGTCCTCTTCTTTTCCTCTCCCTTGAAATGACATACAACAACTAAGGTTCCATATGCACTTCCTATCTTCCACTTAATAGAAATTTTTAACTTTCGAATTTTGAAAATTTATTGTTTAAAAGAAATTAAAATTTAAAATATAGCTTGAAAATTTTGAGATGTAATTGTAGTTTGCTTTTTTAAGTGCAATTTGGAGTAGGTGGTGAAGATTAAAGAGTCTTGGAAAAATCTTGAAAGAATCTTGGAATTGAAGTTTTTATTAATTAGTTAATTAAAATGAGGGATAAGTTCCCTTTAAATAGGCCCAAATGGGAAGGGCTTCCATACACTTAATAAACTAACCTAACCTAACCTCATTGTATAATTAAAATGAGGGATAACCTAACCTATTCTAAAATTAAAATTAAATTTAAAAAGAATACAATCTGTCATTTTAAAAGAAATACCCAAAATACCCTTTTTACAAGAAATGCCCAAAATACTCTTAATATCCCTACACAACTCGATCCCCTTAGAATTAATCTCGTCCTCGAATTTTAAGTTGAAAGCTTGAACTCATCCGGGGCTTGATAAGGGAAGATATCCGCAACATTGAAAGTACTACTTATGTTGAATGAAGATGGGAGGTCGATCTCATAAGCATTATCACTGAATTTCTCAAGGATAGCAAATGGTCCGAACTTTTTGTCATTAAGTTTGTTGTATGCTCCTTTTTGGCAAGCGGCCCTTCCAAAGATATATCATTACAAGGTCTCCTGGCTTGAATGAAACATGTCTTGTATGAATATCCGCTTGAGCTTTGCATGTGGAGATTGCTTTCTCTAGGTAGTCAATAACTTTCAAGTGTAGATCTTAAATACGTTTAGCAAGTTGTCCAACTTCTTCGCTAATATCTACATTAGAAGGAAGAGTTGTAAGATCAAAAGTCAAATAAGGGGGTCTAGTACATACAATCTCAAAAGGACACTTCCCTGTTGATTTATTTTGTATATTGTTGTAAGCAAACTCCACTTATGCAAGGTTAGTGTTCCGTTTTGGTTCATTTCCACTTAGACATCGAAGTATATTGCCCAATGTTCGATTTGTAACTTTTTTTCGACCATCTGTTTGTGGGTGGCTCGAAGAGCTAAATTTTGAGGTTAGTGCTAAAACGTTTTCACAAACTTTTTCAAAGAAAAAACTCATAAATTTGACATCTCTATTAGACAAAATTGTCTTTGAAATTCCATGAAACCTGACAATATCTCAAAAGAAATGATTGGCAATGTTCAAAGCACCATATGTTTTCTTATAAGGTACGAAATGAGCCATTTTGCTAAACTTATTCACGACAACAAATATAGAGTCAAACCCCCTTTATGTCCTTGGCAACCTTAATATAAAATCCATTGATAAGTCCTCCTAAATGTTAGTAGGGATTGGAAAAGGAGTATACAAACCGGTGTTTTGAGTGTGACCTTTAGAGATTTGGCAAGTAAAATACCTTTTGACTAAATTGTTAACATCTTTTTGAAGCTGAGGCCAGAAAAAACATGTGTCAAGGGTTTCTAGGTTTTGTCATGACCTAAATGAGCTGTTATGCCAATCGAATGGGCTTCCATGATGATAGCCTTGCATGGAGATCTTTGTGGGATGCATAACCTATTACCACAAAATAAGAAACCATCCAAAAGGTGGTAGTCCTTAGAATGAGAGTTAGAGAAACATGTTTGCAAAATATCATGGAAATCAGGGTCATTCTCATAACAAGTTGGTAGGTGATCAAAGACAATAATTTTACTCTAAAGCATGGTAAGAAATGATGACTTTCTACTAAAGGCATCAACCATTTTGTTAGTGATTATGGAGGTATGCTTGGTGATAAAATCAAATTTTTTGTATAAAAGAAATCCATTTAGCATGCATTGGGTTTATGTTTTTTTTTTTAGAATGAAGGAATTTTAAAGAATAATGATTGGTTATTAAAATAAATTCGTTGCCTATAAGATAATGTTCCCATTGATGGAGGGCTTTGACCAATGCATAAAGTTCTTATTCATAGGTGGACCACTTTTGTATAGCTTTGTTTAACTTTTCACTAAAAAACTCTAAAGGATGAGATTCTTGTGAGTAGAGATGTCTACGGGGCGGGGTAGGAACGGGGAAGACTTACCCGTCCCCATCCTTACCCCTTATTTCATTCTCCGTCGCCGCGAAATTCCCCACGGGGAACTCACGGGGATCGGGTTCCTCGGGGAAAAAATTCCACCCCCCCCCCTCTATTTTCTTTAATATATTCATTTTTAGCAATTTTGTTTATTCTCAACCAAATAAATTTATATATATTAAATGCGTTATTTCCAATAAATTTTTCATTCAAAGAAAGTAGTATAAAAATTCATTATAAAAATAATACTATTATATGCGTAAAAATATAATTTAATCCTATAAATTCTAAAAGTTAAAATTTAAACATTACAATATCATAGTCAAACTTTCCATTTAAATATTACAACATTTATGGCTTAAATTAGAAAGTCTTAAATGTTAAAACAATTTAGAAATATATTAAAGTAAGAAAGTGTTGAAATGAAAATTAGAAAATAATTAATTTTTTATACCACAATTTTTGTAAAAATTATATAGATAAAATAATAATAATTATTATTATAACTATTATAATAGCTATAATAATAATAGCTATTATTAACTCATATTCTGTTTATAATTATTATTATTATTTTATTATTATTATATAAATATAATTATATAATATATTCACCGGGGCGGAGACGGGGTCGGAAACAGCGACAGGGAATATAATCCCTGTCTCTAAACGGGGAAAAAATTATTCCCGCTCCCTCCCCCATTCTCCATTTAATCGGGGATTTCCCACCTCGTTTGGGGCGGGTCCCCGTGGGGTAAATGGACATCCCTACTTGTGAGCGGGCAACCCCTATGCTAATAGAACTTGCATCTATAGCTACTTGAAATACTTTAGTAAAAATCGAGAGGGCTAAAGCCAATGGGTTGACTAACTTTTCTTTTAAAGCATTAAAACTATCCAAAGTCTCTTTAGACCATGCAAATTTACCTTTCTTTAGACAATGAGTTAAAGAGGCAGCTATAGAGCTAAAATTCTTAATAAATTTGCAGCAAAATGATGCTAAACCAAGGAAAGACTACACCTCTTTGACCGATGTAGGTATTGACCATTCTTTGATGGTTGCAATTTTTTGAGGATTTGCTTGGACATTGATAGCTTGTAGAAATACAAGCTATTGTAGCCTTTTACTTAGAATTATGAGAATTGATGAGCAGAATATGCGTTAGTACTGCTAAGGATTCATGTGGAAAAATGAGCTTGTGTCGATTAGCGTTGAAAATCCCCGCTAACCCTATATCATGCGTTATTTTGTATCAAAATGTCTATTTTTGTAGCTGTAGCAGGAATCGATCGCTTGCGTTGATCCCAAATCATCGCAAAGTTAATCGCATACATTGATCTTCATGAAAACAAGTTGGTCGCATGCACTGCCGAACTACAGTGATAACCATGACAGAAGTATGATCGCAAATAGTGGGTGGAATGTGTTGATCCTTCATGAGAAACGAATTTGAACGCATGCCTCGGGATCTCTGAAATCGTACAACAGATATTCTGACTGTTGGGATTGGTGTCCTAATTCTCCCGGAGTCTCGTTGTTTTGTAAAGATACACATTGTTTAATGAATAAAATAAGTGTTATTTAATTCTGGCATTTACTCATATCCAATAAACAAAGCTCCTTGGTTATCCTATGTGAACTTAAGCATGTATATGTGATATACAACTAGATCGTGCCTTAAGTGATAACCTAAATAGGTTTGTAGTATAAGGATTAAGGTGGGATACCTGATCCTGGTGACACTACAGATACGACCTACTTTGTAGAGGTTTGCAAGTGTTATAAACTACTACAGATGGTAGATCTTGATCGTTCATGTGGAGATATGCGAGCGAGGGTGTCCTATACAAAGAGTTTGTATAAGACTTGGACCACGAGATGATTAGACTCTATATATAACGTCGTTGATACTATAGACTTACATCTCACCTAAACGACCATAGGAGACACACCTCAATCCTGAGTATTTTGGGAACTTCTGCCTCTGAGGGCGGTCCTTTGATTAGTATGGGTGAGAGTGGCCAGATTACCAACTCAACATGCCTACCTTTTGGGGGACTTGTTTGATCTGGG